>NC_063184.1:6225825-6269527 GCF_023159225.1 Perognathus longimembris pacificus
CCCACAACCTCCTGCAAGGGTGAAGAAGGAGTGGACCCAAGTTGGCCCACAACCTCCTGCAAGGGTGCAGAAGGAGTGGACCCAAGTTGGCCCACAACCTCCTGCAAGGGTGCAGAAGGAGTGGACCCAAGTTGTCCCACAACCTCCTGCAAGCTAGAAGCAGAAGGAGCAGACCCAAGTACAAGTTGGGCAGGTTGAGTCTCGGTTAGGAGGCACTCCCAGTCAGTTCTGGCCAAAAACCAAACCAAACTGACTCATGCACTACAAGTATCAAGGCAGGGTTCCAGGGGTTCCCCTTCAAGGGTGGAGAGTCTGAGGCAACCCCCCATCTCCCCAGGTTTGCCGAGTAAGCACATCCGCTTTGACAACCCCTTCAAGAAATAAACAAAAGCAAAACAAACAGACAAATTACAAGACAAGACAAATGAACAGCGCTGTTTTCTTACCTTTGGAGTCTGGGGTCTCCGGGGTCTCTGGGGCTATCCCGGACGAGCCCCCAAATGTTATGCCAAGTCGCGAAACGACCACCAAGAAGTCCACCAAGACTCAGACGTTCCGAAATGCAAAAACAAGGCAAGACTTTATTCAAGCGAGCTGAAAATCGGGCCTCGTCCTACCCTTCGACACAGCAGAGGTTAGGAGGAAGCCCCGAGCTGCGATTGCACAGGGCTTATAATGGCAAAAAACAAAGTTATAGCAATCAGGTGTTCAAGCAAGAAAGATTAGGACACGGGTACAAATCTGATTGGCTCAGGGCTCAAGGCACAGGGCTTGAGGCACTCTAGGGGCGGTTAGAATTAAGCATTTCCAGCGGTTAGAGTTCTTGACCGGCTGGGCCTTAATAAGCTTGTCCTGGGTTTGCTCACATGGCCTGCTTATCTCAGGTTCACGTGGTAAGGTGGGGTTTGCGTGGTAAAGTGGGGCCTGACTTCAAAGTCTGGCTCTTCAGAGGGACCACATTTATGCCTTTTACCCCTAATGTCAACACCACTTTCCAGCAGGAAGTAGCCAGAGAGAATCTTCGTCCTTTTTATTACTATTAAAAGGCTGCAATGTAAGGAATGGAGATGCCCTCCACCTGGTTAAGTCTTCACCCAGTTACCTGGGTAACCACTTGCTTGTAGGCAGTTACTTCCCCCTTCCCTGAGTTCACATCCTAAACCACCTGGCCATACCCCATGCCCCTGCCCTAGATAAGGCAGGGCAGGGCAAGGGTCAGCCCTTCTCTCTTGTGTGCATCATCTCCACCACAGGCCAGCAGTTCGGTAATAAACTTTCTCTCCTGCCTGAATACGGCGTGGCATTGTCTTTTATTAACTACCTTCTTTAATAACTCTCACACATCAGATGTGGGAACAAAATGGTGGTTCCTAGCAGGTAGTGAGATCTTATACTGAAAAAGAACATTATGCAGTTGCCTTGGGTTTTGGAAAAGCAAGGAGTGTTTCCGAATGATGATGATGATGATGATGATGATGATGATGATGATGATGATAATGATGATGATGATGACAACGTGACTTCCATTTGTGACAGCCTTCAGAGGGAAGCTGCTAAGAAGCAGGCCCTGAAACTGACCAGACTAGACAGGCTCTTGAAGAGGATCCATCCCACTGTGAATGAATATGGGAGTATATAAGATGAAATGCAGGAAAATGTGTAGGAAAAAAAAAACACCAAATGGCTGTTGGTTAAAGATCGACAGCCCAAGTATATTCGCAAATTACTACAAAAGGAACAGGAAAAAAGAAAATAAAATACATGGGGAACCAGAAGAGGAGAAATGAGCATTTGATAACAAAAAGGCATTTGTGACACCTGATTACCAAAGCAACTACAAGAGAGAGCTGAAGAGGAAGACTGAGAAAACAGGGCTGTTGTGCTTGAAGGTCATCTGGAAGCAGAAAGATCTCAGTGGGTTTTACAGGCATCTGTTAACTGTTAACAGGTGAACTGGAAGTATCTCAATGCAGCTCTCATGAAGCCCAGTTGGAATGAAAGAAGAGAAAGACTGGGGCTACTTTGATGTATTTAATTTACAGGACAGAGCACACAAAACCTGCATTCATTCTACATCTCAGTGTCAAAGAGGAGGGAAGCCCACATGCTTATGGTGATTTTGATGTCACCACTGGGGAGGAGCATGAAGTAGAAGAAGCTAAAGTGGACTGCAGAAAGGAAAAGGTCACGGCGGCCTCCAAGGAGTACTCTGTGTATCATCACAGGCATCATCACAGGCATCAATCCCCGTCATGCTCAACTATTCAAGACAGGGGGTATGGTGCAAAACACCACACCACAGTTCCAAGTCAAGAGCACATGAGAAAAGGAGAGAGAAGTTTAAACACAGTCAGTCCAGAGACCAGGGGAACCACTGTAGTGTCCAGGACCACCAAACACAAAGGGATTCTTATAGGCACACAGAGACCAAACATAAAGATCCCAACTGGAAGAGACATGAAGAAGAAATTGAACGGAGGAGAGAAGACCATCCAGAGAGACAGAGAATGTCAAGGGGAGACATGCTACAGAGAACAAGAAAGAGATAGACAACCAAGTGATCATGAGCAGTATAGTGAGAAGGGAGAGATGGAAAAGAATGATAAAAGAAAAAGAAGGCTGCGTAAAAGGAAGGAAAGAACGAGTTGAGCATAGTGACAAATACACATATAGGGGAAAGAGGTAAATGCTCAAGCTTCAGAAAGAAATCAACAAAGAAAGGAAAGCCACCCAGATGCTAGAGCAACAGATGAGTTTCTGGACTCACAAAGATCCAACAAAATGTAAACTGTGCAGAAAAAGAGGAAGAAAGAAACCAAGAGAAACCCTCTAGTTCTGAGATGACATTAGGAACTAAGGACAAACTCACAGAGGAAAGGCCAGAAAAGGACATGGAACAAGAAAGAATACAAAAAGCTGTAAAGTTTGCAAACTGGAACTATGAGGACATTCTAATGGCAGCCAGAGACAGATACTTGCCAGGCAGATAGCACAGAATAATGCACAGTTTACCTTGAGAAGGAAGATGACTAATGCCTAACACCAGAGACCCATGTGTGCTATCTCAGAATACTGACACACCTCAACTTGCTTTGTAAAAATTATGAAGGAATGTATTAACAGATGTTAATGGTACTTGGAAAGGAACTCATGTTTTTATGTAGGTTTAAATAGAAAGTCAGTCCTTTCACCTTGAAGAGTAATGTATATATTTTCCTATCATTATGATATCCGTGGTTGTAACAAAAAACTGTATGAATGTGCCAAACCTTCAAGTACATGGGACATTAGCTCTGCAAGAGAAAATAAACAACTTTTCTAATGCTAAACCTTTTGAGTTTTCTCTTTTCTTTTGAGGGTTGGGTTTTTCTTTAACTTTTAATTCTTTTGTAATTATTATAGAGATGAGGTATAGAGGGGTTTCTGTTACATTATGTCAGGAAATTAGTACCTGTGTTTTTGAACAATGTCACCTCTTCCCTCCCTACCACTTTTTCCCTCACATCCCCACCAACACCTTTTATCATTCCTTTTGCACACAGTACCTAGTGAGTACTTAAGAAATTACTTAAGATATTTTTACTTAAAAATGGTACATGGGTTTCAAGCACCATGGGTCTAGGTGAATAGGAAATCCTGGATGAGATGAAGCTGGAATTTTACTACTAGCAGGTAGGAACTCCTTATGTCCTCTCATATACCCCTAGCTTTATCTCTCCCATTGCTATGGCTGTTTTTCTTTTTCTTTAAGAGAAAGAAATCTTAGGACTTCAATGCTGAAGGAAAATAAAAGTATTGACAAGCCATGTTCAGTGGAGACAAGAATAAGATGGTTATTCCTTGGCAGGCGTTACACCCATATTAGGTCTTATATGGGAAAATATGGCACTCATCGAAGAGTGCAGATTCCTCTGATTCATAGTTGTCTCCTATCACCTTTTATGGAGTTGTACTCAATCATAAATCTTAAACACAAATTCTCCACTTTCCCCAAAAATACTTTCACAAAACTCCAGTCAAGGCTTTGAAACCTCTGGTCAGATCATTCAGCCATTTAAGCACTCACAGATTATACTTATCCTCAAGCCCACAAGAGTTCATAAACCTGAACCATTCCAGATAGACATTAGATGCTAGCAGTAGTTTTACAGTTTTGGCTAATCTGACACTGCAGAAAGAGATGCACAGGTATCAATGACAACCTGAAGACTGTCAAGTCAGACCTAAGTGCACTTTTCCCTCAATGGAATTTTACCTCATTATTCTAGGTGTAAAACCTGGACTGAATGAACTCTGCTCAACATCCACATATTACTACATCTGCCATACACAGAGTGCTCCAATCATGTGAAACAGTCATCCTTTTTCCCTGGCAAAGGAGAAAAGACTACTTCAGAAAAAGAAAGGTGTGTGTGTGTGTGTGTGTGTGTGTGTGTGTGTGTGTGTGTGTGTGATCAACTGACAGTAGGAGGCCTAAGCAAGCTATGATGGATCTTCAGGAGATTGTCAAAATAAAGGATAAAGTTGAAGCATTAAAACCTATAAGTCTTCAATATCTGCATTTCACTCCTTGGCTGCAATTCAGAAACTAAGATTTTTGTGTTCCTTTTAGAGATGGGATTCATCTGATTTTGTATCAACACTTAAATATCCTCAGAACCATATATCCAAAGCATATATTGAGTAGAAGAGCTATATAATTTGTTTAGCCTGAAGTTATAGTGCAATATCAACTAGCTAAGTGATGATGTTAATAAGGATCCTCTCATTAACATCCAACCTGACTTGGTGACCGAATACATCCCTTTTTACACTTGTACCCCTGGCTGATGCGAACTTGTTAGACAGTAATTAAGCCTTCAGGAGATTCAAAATGAGATCCAAAAAAAATCTACAATTGTCACCTTGGCATTTTATACCAATAGACAAATACGGAGATAAATTCACTCTACTGCCAGGTTTGATACTAATTACCATGATTTTGAGCAAGTAGTTTTCTACTACATAGTGGAGGACTATATGTATCCAAACAGGCTTCATAGAGTGCTTCAGTGTCAAATAGTGGCTGGAAAAGCAGCGTGAAGTGCACTTATCAATCATTTCTAAACTAAAGTCTTACACCCCGATTAAGCAGGAGTCATGCCAGAAATGCAAGTTTAGTTCAACATTTTTAAATCAATAATTGCCACATGTCAACAGAAACAAAGACAAAAATCACATTTTGGTAGGTGGAGAAACTTTTTAGACAAGATCCAATATGCTGTGATTTTAAATCTGTGGAGAATCTGGGAATACCTGGAAACTTAGTACACATAATATTTGTGACAAACTTCCAGTGTACATACTCAAAAGTAAAAAACTTAGACCACTTCTAAATGCAGCCACAGACAAGGGTGTCCACTTCCTCTAACCCTCTTCAGTATCCTGCTGGGATTCCTTCTTCCAAGTCCATTAAGACAAGAGACAGACAAAAGAGAACTTAATAGGGAGGGTGGGAAAAATGCAAACCCACTTCCTGTGCACATGTCTTAATCCCATCTTTTTGTATTGGAATTTAGACCCCGCCCTGTCCCCAAGCACTTGGATCTGAATAAAAGCTAGGGAAAGACTGAGGTTGTGTGGTCTTTGGAAGAAGCTGCCTAGAGAGTCCAGGTGAAGGCACCTGCTAGGAACAAGATCACCTAGGTGGTTTGCAAGGTCTCCCTGGGGAAATGCATTGAGTTAAGCTGCAGCGCCAGGGCCAGGGCTGGGTCGTGGCTACAGTGGGAATATGGCTGATGTGCTCAGCATCCTGCGACAGTACAACATCCAGAAGAAGGAGATTGTGGTGAAGGGAGATGAGGTGAACTTTGGCGAGTTCTCCTACCCCAAGAATGTCAAGACCAACTATGTGGTTGGGAGGCCCAGGAAGGAAGACCAGCCCAGGAATACTACACATTGGAGGCTCTTTTATTTCTGCTTGAGAACGTGCACCTTGCTCATTCAGATTATACTCAATGTGCTGGCTCAAAAAATATCCTGGTGGTTACCAGACCTGATCGAAAAGATCTCCTTGGGCATCTCAATAGTGAAGCACCAACATCAAAAAGTATGACAGAAATGTCCCCCTGGAAATATTTTTTCAGAGGTTCACTCAAGTCACACCAGCTTCACATGAAGTTGTACCACCAGTAAAGAAACCCCGAATTGAGGAGGAAGAGGCTATCTGCCCTGGTAGAGAGAGACTAGCTGCTTTGCTGCAGGGCCATAAAGAAGGAATTGTGCCAATTTCACAGATGAGGGCTTTGTGTAAAGGCATGTCAGTGGAAAAAATTGCTTCCATCAAAGCCAAAATGATGGCTAAGAAAAAAGTGACTATCAAGACTCTGGATGCTATAACTACACTTAAACGGAGGTGTTTTGTGGATGCCAAGGTGGACTCGACCCAAGACATTGTCAGCAGAGAGAGGGTGTGGAGGACACGAACAACTGTCTTGCAGAGCACAAGAAACTTTTCTAATAATAGTTTTGCAATTCTTCAATCTATAAAAGCCAGAGAGGAAGGGTGGACAGCTCAGCAGCAATCAGCTCCACTTGAAGCATCTGTTGTGCCCACATTGCTTCCTAAACCATCTGCAACAGCTACCTACAACAGATATGACCAGGAGAGATTCAAAGGGAAAGAAGCAACAGAACATTTTCAAATCGACATGGTGAACACCTACCATGGCATGACACTGAAATCTCTAAGGGAAATTGCATCTGCTCCCATGTCTCACACTCCTGAAACCCAGCATGTACAGAGACCAGTTTCTCAAGCAAGGCCTCCCCTGTGGGGCTTTGTTTTACAGCGTTAAGAGGTGGTCCTAGCCAGCCCCGCCTCTCTTCCCAGCCTTGGGGCCACGTGGCTGGTAGCCACGCCCACCCTCTCCGGCCTGGAACCTGAAAGGCGGCTATAACCAGTCCCACCTCCTGCCTCCCGCTTCAGCCAGCGTGGCACCAAGATGGTGCCAGGCGAGGAACCACAAGGCGGTCCTGTGGGCCATGGAGACCGCCCCTGGGGGAAGTCCCGTGACGTCACCCCTGATGGACACAGCTCAGGCATCAAATCACATCCCCTACTTAGGTACACATATCCCTCCCTTTCCGCTGCCCTCCAACCTGTGTAAAAAAACCAAATCATTTCCTGATTAAATGAGTTTGGTTCGACCTTCTCCCAGACTGACTATTTGTCCTCTGTGGAGAAGAGGGCTGGGTGGTGGTCTGTCAGCCCCCTTTATCCTCTTCCTGGACCTGTCCACTTGGAGTACACTTTCCTGTCTCTCCTGCAGGACAGGGGAGCGCGGGAGGCTAAAACCCCCCGGTAAAACTTTTCGGCGGGCCAGGCCAATCAGAGTCCGAGGGGGGCCCCCGAAAAGATGGGGCAGGTGCAACCTCAGCATGATGACCGAGCGCTCAGAGCACTGCGATTCCTGCTACAAAATGTAGGTTTGGAGATCTCAGACTCCCAGGCGTCCTGGGTGGTGTCTGCTGACTTCTTCAGCATGGCTACTTGGGATGGAGTAGAACAAATGGTAAAATGGAAGGAAATTAGCTTAGGGATGGAGCCCCCTCCCGGGCTCTACATGATCCTCTCTGCCCTTAAGGCTTGCCTCTCCCCAGGCCCCTCCAAGGAGAGAGACTCAGCCAGGGAAGCATCTTGGAGGGAACATCGTGGAGGGGTGGGAAGCAGCTCTCCCGCTGCCCGGGAGGGGAAGGAAGAGCCTGGGCCAAGTTCCCCAGGTCGCAAGCCAAACGCCCCTGCCCCAGAACACATGGCGGATGGGCAAGGTGGAGGATGGCCTCCACCGAAACCCCCTGCTGGAGGCTCCCCACCACATCGTGTGAGCCTGGGAGAGCCCGCTGAGCCGCCTGCTCATGGCTTCGGCTCAAACTTACCATGCATGACCTTCCCAGTGAACGCTAAGCCGGGACGCAATAGGCTGGCCCGGTGGTACCCCTGGGAAACCTACGACCTTAAAGATCTTAAAAAGGCAGTTTCTGAGGATGAGCCTAACTCACCCTGGGCCGAAGCCATCCTCTAAGGTCTGGCTCATTAACAGTGCACCAACTAGGACTGGAAAAATTTAGCTAAGGCCGTGCTTCCTAGCCAACTGTTTTTAAAATGGACTTTTTTTTTTTTTTACCGACGATGCCAGGCTCAGGCTGAGAGAAATCAAGCCACTGATCCCCCAGTCCCCATAACCTTGGAGATGTTGTCAGGGTCCAATGATCAATTCTCTACAGGCCTCCAATAGGCCGCTATTCCTGCCCCCTATCTAGAGCAGGTGCAGACCCTGGGACTGGCGGCATGGAAAAGGTTAGAGGAGGGCACCTTGGAGCCCATGATAACCGGAATTACCCAAAGGGCTACAGAAGACCTCGCCACCTTTATTGACAGGGTAGAAAAGAGCCTCCAAAGGAATTTCCCCCCTGGGCCCCTACGGGACCAGTTCGTTAAGATGTTGGTTTGGGAGGGAATGACCACAGACCATAAACTAGCCTGCGCAGAGATGAAGGATAAATCTATGCAAGGGTGGATAGTCGCCGCCAAGGATGTTGGCACTCAGGCCCACCAGACACAGTCACTGGCTGCAGCCTTACAGGCCCAGATGACTTCATGCACCCATGCTACTTGCTGCAGGGCACACAAGGGGGTGTGTTTTCGGTGGGGCCAACAGGGCCACTTTAAGAGGGAGTGTCCTACAGGCTGAGTAAAACCTGGTGCCTCACAAGGACAGCCCTTAGGCCAGGCTAAGAAGCAACCTAAAACACCCTGCCCCCAGTGCAGGAAGGGACTTCATTGGCAAAGGGAGTGTAGGTCCAAATTTGACATTGAGGGGAAGCCTTCAAACTGGTAGTGGGTCACCCTCCAGCCTCCTCACCCAAAGGAGGCAACCAGTCCAGTGACCCGGCTGGGGTTCACTGGACAGTGCCAATAGTCCCGGGGGTTAAGCCACAATTAGATATCTTCATAGCAGGGAAAAGGTTCCGATGCTTGATTGACACTGGAGCAGACCAAACAATATTAAGAAAGGAGGAGGTCCCCCCACAATGGAAGGTGATCCCTGTGCCTCCGTTGAAGGGGGTGGGGGGTTTTGCTAGGTCTGAGGTAACCAGGGACTGGCTTTCCTGGTGGGATGTAGATGGTAGACAGAGAGAAGTATGCCCCCTGGTGGCATCCGGCTTAATAGCTAATCTTCTGGGACAGGATATTTTGGGGGAAGCTGAGGTCTTTATCACCACAGATCGTGGCCTGTCAGGTAACCTTGGCAACTATCAGGGAGTTCCTTCTTTTGAAGCCAAGAGGCAGAAGATTCCTGTTCCCCTTTTGAGGCCTCACCCCCAATCCTAGAGGCCACTGTTCCTACCATCCCTGCCATTCGATGGCTCCCGGGCCCCCCAGTATGGGTGGAACAGTGGCCGCTCCCCCTAAACAAAGTAGAAAAATTAAGAGAAATAGTATCAGAACAATTGACCCTAGGACATATTAGACCCTCCTTAAGTCCTTGGAACAGTCCTGTATTTGTTATACAAAAGGCTACAGGTAAATGGAGAATGTTACAGGACCTAAGGAAAGTTAATGAGCAGATGATTCTCTCAGGCACCTCTTTTCGAGGGCTACTGTGTATCCCCTCCATTCCTCGGAATCTGACTCTTATTGTAATAGACATCAAGGATTGTTGTTTTTCCATTCCTCTTAACCCACAGGACTGTGAAAAGTTTGCTTTCTCTATTCCCTTAGTTAACTACCAGGGGCCAGACCAAAGGTATGAGTGTGTGGTTCTACCTCAGGGCATGGCCAACAGTCCAGCCTTCTATCAATATTATGTGTCACAGGTCCTCCAACCTCTTTGGAGCCAATCAGATATTGTTTTATGTTGGGGATTCAGCTTGGCCTTGAGGGGGGAAGGGCAATGAGAGAGCTCCAGAAAATCTGCCCTTCCTCCAGCCCTGGGGCAGTGTGGAAGTAAGCCACACCTATCTTCTTTTGGGTCCAGAACCAGAAGGGGTAGCTTTGAGACCATACCCTACCTTGCGCCAGTGAGCATGTGTGCTCCATTTTCGAGGGCTTTGCCCAGAAGGCAGTACTATGGGAAGTGACGTTAGCCCATGAGGGAGGTCCTTGGGAGCTGCTCTTGGACATACAAGCTTGCCAGCCTATCGCCAGCTCATGCTCTATCCTAATCATCACTATATTACTGTAAGCCCCTCCTGAATAAACCAGATTGCTCTCCGAAGCCTCTCCAAGATCCATGTGTGCCTGGCTTCTTTGGTGGGTAAGGAGGGAGGAAAAGGGGATCTTGTTCGGCCACATGCACCTCAGGCTTGCCCGTGTCTCTTTGCTCCACCTTGTCCACCCGCAGGTCGGGCGCCTAGGGGAGAGGGTGAAAAGGGAAACACTGATAAAGGAGTAAGCTTAGCATCCCCGCACCAGAGGAGGTGAATCTAGCCTGGAAGTTTTATATGTATATATGGATGACATCATTATTGGGGCGGCAGACGCCCAGGTGTTGGGCGCTGCCTATGAAAAACTTCAGACACTCCTACAAAGGGGAGGATTGCAGATATCCGATGACAAGGTTCAGACCTTGCCTCCCTTTAAGATTTTGGGGACGGAGCTTGGGCTGTACTCTGCCCCCTGAAGTCCCAATTACCATTTCAGTCATCCTGTACTTTGGTGGAGTTACAAAAACTGTTAGGTGAGATTAACTGGCTAAGGCCTTGGCTTCACCTGCCTACGGAAGAGCTGTTTCTGCTTTATGACTCTTTAAAGGATAAAGCCCCCACTGATGTTATCACAATAACTCCATCACTTCAAGTAATATTCCAAAAAATCCAAAAGGTCTTAAATATAGCACAGTTGGCTCATTATAAGCCCGAGTGCCCTCTTTGTCTTTGGATCCTTCCCAGCTCAGAGCTTTCCTCAACCATTATTACCCAGTGAGGTGAGCCTCTTCAATGGGTGCATACATCAGTAGGAGGGGCTCCCAGGGTTTATTCTCAGCTGGACCAGCTAGCTGACCTGGTAATTAAGGGTAGAGACACTTCCCTGAGACATTATGGGCGGGATCCTGATGTGCTACTTATTCCCTACCGGCTGTCAGACTTTGAGTGGGTTAGAAGGAACCACAACCAGGTGTCTAGTGCCTTGGAGGGTTTCATGGGGAAGGTGGACTGCCATTATGGCACTTTGAGATGGGTGACCTCATTTTCTAGGTTATAGTGGACTCCCCCCATACTTTTCTCTACCAAACCCCTTATCAAAGCTGTGAATGCTTTTACTAATGGAGGAAATTGGGGTCTGCCGTGGTGGTATACTCCACCTCCTCCCCTGCCAATAGAGAAGAGGGCACCCACTATTTTGAGCCAGTTGCAGGGTGTGCACAGTTTAAGGAGCTGTACGCAGTTGCCCTGGCCCTAACCGATGTTCAGCAGCTGATGAACCTGTTTTCTGACAGTTTATATGTGGTTAATTTGTTACCAACCCTAGTGTCCTCATATATTAAATTAGATAAAAATCCAATTACTCCCCTGATGATCCAAGTCAGGTCTTTACTAAAGAATCGGGCTGAGCCTATCTTCTTGTAGTATCTACGTGGACACCAAGAACTACCTGGAAACCTGGCACAAGGTAACCGTATGGCCGATCATCTGGCCACTAATGGGACTATTATAGCTACAGCCACTGCACAGCCTAAAAATTTTCAAATGAGTCAAGGACTCCATGAGCATACGCATTTAAATTGGAGAGGGTTACATCAAAGATTTCCCTTAGTCCCTGTAAAGGATTTCAAAAAGATCATAAGGACATGCAGATCATGTATGCCATTTCTGGAGGTCCTGCCTCTGCAATCTCCTGGAGTTAACCCCAGAGGCCTTAAGCCTAATGTTATCTGGTAAACCAATGTAACCCACTATGCTTCCTTTGGAAAATTAAAATATATATTTATGTCCATAGACACCCACTCACATGCCTGTTGGGCAACTGCCCATTCGGGTGAAAGGGCCCAGCATGCTGAAAGCCATTTCTTACAATGTTTTGCCATCCTGGGGATTCTCCTACAGGTAAAGACAGACAATGGGCCCTGCGTTATAAGCAAACCATTGCAGAAATTTTTTCAGATATGGAATATTAAACACACCACTGGAATACTGTACAATCCAAGAGGTCAAGCCATAATCGAGGGGCATAATAGGACTCTAAAGGACCAATTATTAAAACAAAAGGGGAGGAGCAGCCCCCATGACCTAAGTTAAGAATAGCCATGCTTACATTAAATATTTTAAATTTCCCCAAAGATCAACCCCTAACGGCTTTTCAGAGACATTGGTCAAATCAGACACCTTATTTAAAGTTGGAAGTCCATTGGAAGGATCCCCTTACTGGATCATGGCAGGGTCCTGACCCACTTATCAGTGTGGGAAGGGGCTTTGGGTGTGTTTTACCGATTGGGGAACTGAGTCCAATCTGGATACCAGCAAGGGACTTAAAGTATTCTTCATCAGAATAACTACCCAAGAGCACTCGCTCTTGAGGAACGTCTTCTCCTCGTTCTCTCTATAAAAAAATAAAAGACCGTGGTGGATTTCTCCCTGTTCCTCCCTGGAAATACAGGAAACCTGCCTGCGTGCATCAGTGGTGGACCACAAAGGAGACAGCCCACGCCCCCGACCTCCTTCCAGCATCTGGCCCTGCTTATTTGCTGGACTCTGCCTTTGGTCTTTCGTGGCGCAATGTTTTACTGTGGCGATGTTGCCTACAGCTTTGCACAAGGACTGGAATGGGGTATTGCACTGTTGTTTCCTTTTTGCCTTTCACCCTGCTGCTGAGTTTAGGGGTTCATGTTGGAGGAAAATAGGCATAAGGGTTTGGCACCTTACCTCAATGTTTATGATAAATGTTTACTAACCCCATGAATTAAGTTACCAGAATCTTGGCTGCCATGGACCTCCAGAGTCACCAGAGCCTGAACCTGCTTCTACCTCAACGCCAGAGGAGGGGAATGCTGCCTGTGTTACCTTGAGTAGCACAGAAACGGACTAAAACTCCCATTTTCCTGGACTGAGCCATATGGGTGGCTCCCTCACTTACTCCCCTTTGTAGGAGAGGCCCCCCCATTTGCCTTATGTTTATGTTTACATCTGCCACATGTTTACAATTGTCTTATGTTTACATTTGCCTTATGTCCACATTTGCATCATGTTTACATTGCCTTTTGCTAGGGCAAGTAGGTTTTCCCTAATTCTTAAGCAATAAGCCAGAGCTGTCCAGTGAACAGTGATCTGGCAGCATTGTGCTGCTTTTAGCCATTTGGAAACCCTATGAGGTTGGTCACCATGCCCACCAGGATCCGCAGCTTACCGGGGTGTATAGGTATGAGGCTGAAATAACAGGGCTTTTGCTTGAGTGCCAATTCCACTCTCCCCAAGTTCTTTCACTGGGCTGGCAGGCCCTGCAGGTAGGTTTGCCTGAAGAGCTAGGCTGTTAGCCAAGGACGGGTACTACCTCTCCTGGGGGGGCAACCTAAGACAGGCACATTCTCGAGTAGGGTGCCTCCTGCTGTTTTAAAAACAGAAGGGGGAGATGTGGGGCACTAGTTTACAGTGTTAAGAGGTATTCCTAGCCGGCCCCGCCTCTTTTCCCAGCCCTGGGGCCACATGGCTGGTTGCTATGCCTGCCCTCTCAAGCCAGAACTGGAAAGGCGGCTATAACCAGCCCCACCTCCCGCCTCAACCCGCGTAGCACCAAGGTGGCGCAGAGGGAGGACCCACAAGGAAGTCCTGTGGTCCATGGCGACCACTCCTGGGGGAAGTCCTGTGATGTCACCTCTGATGGACAGCTCAGGCTAAATCACAACCCTACATAGGTGCAGGTATCCCTCCCCTTCCGCCGCCCTCCACCCTGTGTAAAAGAACAAATCATTTCCTGATTAAATGATTTTGGCTCGACCTGCTCCTAGACTGCCTGTTTGTCCTCTGTGGAGAAGAGGGCTGGGTGGTGGTCTTTCAGCCCCCTTTCTCCTCTTCCTGAACCCGTCCACATGGGGTACCCTTTCCCATCTCTCCTGCAGGACAGGGGAGTGCGGGAGACTAAAACCCCCTGCATCCCCCAAAACAGAAAGAAGGATTGCAGGCACCCATTATCATATTACCCTGCAATTGCCACTTCTTTAATTACCATGCTAAATGTGAAAGACCTTCTGCAGGATCTGACTGACATTTGTCTCATCTGATGAAAAGAAGAAATAAGGTTGTCAACAATAGCAGGAAATTCTGCTAGTGAGAACAAAACATCAGATAAAGCCAGGGGGCCCTGCAGTTAGTTTCACAGTACCTTATAAAGTGGTTGACCAGCCCCTTAAACTTATGCCTCAAGACTAGGACTGGGATGTGGCAGTGTTTGTTCAAGGTCCTGCATGGCAGTTCAAAGGCTGGCCATGGCTTTTGTCTGATGGATCACCAGTTGGCATTTTTGCTAAAATTCAAGCCTTCCATCTCAAGTATTATGAAGTTTCTCTAGACAAAAATGTCCAGAAATGGCCTGTAACCCCATCAGAAGTCAACTCTCACAAACATCATCTGGACAGACCAGTGTTCTTGCAGTTCTGGGAGGTACTGGAGAGATACATGGGAAAGCATAAATCCCACCTGAGAGTCTTAATTCTTTGCTTTTTCCTTTCCTGCAAAGCTGGAATGATAAGCATGGACTACCTTGACTTACACACTGAGAATCAGCTGTAAGGCTTAATCATGAACATAGAAATGAAGGTCACTGCAGCTTTTCCTCAAGCTGGCTTTGCAGCTTTATGCTGACAAGGGATGTTGGCCCTCATGTGCATCAGCAAATATTTTGGCTTACATGTACTTGCTAAGTAACTTTCTTGTCTGTGTTGGAAATTTATTTTGATACAAGATTTCTTACAAGCTTTGATACAAGCTTTTGGTTCAATTGGCATTACTCCAACATTGTTCATTTGGAAATAAATACAGGTTAGTTATGTGTGTAAAATGAGAGGCAATGAGGCTTCCTAAGCCAACTTGCTTCTGATTTTTCAATGCTCTGGGATCCCGTCTGGTGAAAATTCTGTGTTAAGAGTTGTATTAAATTGTAGTCTCTGAAATTTCAAAAACCCAAAGGGATGTATCTATTTTCCTTTTTTTAATGTTTAAATTTCTTTATCTCTGTTATCTTGAATTGGTGTACAAGGCGATGTCAATTCAATGTGTCACTTTATAAAGACAATGAATCTTAGTAAATTTTGCCCCTTCAATCAAATCATCATCATCTTTCCTAACCCCACCCTGATGTTTTCCATTGTGTTTTCTTATATGTACATTAAACAGCATGATTGATTTTGCCCTCTAAGCGAGTTATTTGTAAGGAAAACAAATCATGATTCACATATGTGCTCATTGATACATTTGTACCAGTACATAAGATCATAGAAGTCAAAACACAAGAAATGTTACAAAACTATTCACTAAAAAGGTATGTGGCCATTAAAATTGAAAATCCCAGGCTGGGAATGTGGCTTAATGGTAGATTGTTCTCCTAGCATGCATGAAGCCCTCAGTTCAATTCCTCAGTATCACATAAACAGAAAGAGCTGGAAATGGCCTTGTGGTTCCAGTGATACCCTGGAGCAAAGAAGCTCAAGAACACTGCTGAGCACCTGAGTTCAAGTACCAGGATGGACAACAATAACAACAACAAAGTGAAAATTACATGGCAGTGTGTAGAGACACATTCTTGTAATTCCAATGACTCAGGAGATTAGGATCAGACAGATCATAGTTCCAGACCAGCCAGGACAGAAAAATCCACAAGACTCCATCTCACTGGAAGTAGCTGGGAGTGATAGCCCCCACCTATCATCCCAGTTATGATGTGAAGCAAAAACTGGAAGGATTCAAGTTCAGGCACACCTCTAGGCAGGAAATGAATTCCTCTTTAAGAAATAACCAACTAAAAATGATCTGGAGGCATGGCTGAGTGGAAGTATTCCTGTTTATCAAGCACAAAACCTCAAGTTCAGACCCCCAATACTTAAGGAAGATACACAGATGGCGTAGTAGAAACAGAGGGAGAGTGGGATGGAGGTTAACACATAGTGTGGCCTGGGGGCTACCAAAATACTTCATGGGTCAGATTTGTCTTTATTATAACAATCTTTAGCTTAGGAAGTTGGCACTGCTGGCTCATGCCTAAAATCTTAGCTACTCCAGAGATTGAGATATCTGAGAAGCGTTATTCAGACCTATCTCCTGTTAAGTGGAAAAGCTGGAAAAGTGGAGGAGGCTCAAGTAGGAGTGTGCCATCCTGGAGCAAAAAAGCCAAGCAAATAGCTAAATAGTGTGAAATGGATGGAAGGTGCACAGTACCTGAAGACACAGAACACCATTTCGGACAGACCATTTACTATTGCCTCAATACTGGATCTGTTGATAATCATAAAGGCTGAACCTCCAGCATGTCATTATTCCTCTTTAAGACTGATATGTCAGGAGTGGGAATGTGGCTTAGTGGTAGAGTGCTTGCCTACCATGCATGAAGGCCTGGGTTTGATTTCTCAGTACCACATATACAGAAAAAGCCAGAAGTGGCTCTATGGCTCAACTGGTAGAATGCTACCTTTAAGCAAAAGAAGCCAGGGACAGTGCTAAGGTCCTCAGTCTCCGGCTCCACAACTGGTTAAAAAAAAAAAAGACAGATATATCACTTAAAAGTTCTAACTTGCCCTTTGAAACAAAATGATTAAAGAAAAAATACGATGGGAAGGAACTTAAAACATTGGAGCATTAGGTGTAGAAATTTCCTTCACAGAAATATCCACCATGTTTCTACGAGACAATTGTATCACCTAAAAGGAATCTCTGGAAAATCCTCACGCAACACCCTGGATTCATTCTCTCCCAACTTGAAGCCACAGAAGCCAAGGACTTCTAGGAAATAGAATACAACAGGGAAGCATTGAACTAAACCCCTGTTGCTGCAGGAGCTCTTCCTTATCCTATTGGTTTGTTGCTTTGTGGCTTTTCATCCTCTTGGAGCAAGTCATACCAATAAAGGCCAAGAAAATTTGAAGAGGGCTAAGGGAGCTGATGGTTGGCATCACTACCAAGTTTGTGCCAAAAAGAATTTCCAATCCCGCAGGACCAGAAGAACTTCTGCGTTAGATACAATCAGGTTTCACACAAAATAGGCAAATATGAGACATACAAAAGGCCAGGTGGATGTGCTGGGATGTAGCTCAGTGCCAGAATACTTGCCTAGTAAGTGCAACAACTTTTATTTGATCCTCAGTTCCACAAAGAACAGAGAAAAAAAAAAAGTGAGCTGGGGTGACACCCAGTCCTTGCCAGGTGGTCAGTTCCTCTCTGGTTGTGAAGATTCAGTACTTCCTGTTTCTAGCCCTTTTTTATTAAATGCCTTATGGCCTGCCAAATATCAATGCAGACCTCCCCATCTGGTATGTTCCAACCTACATACCGTTAATAGGCCAACCCCAACAGCCCTCATTCTGACAAGTGGTGGCTCGAAATTCACTCTTGTAGGACTGGATGGATCAAGTTTGGGCTTCCACACCCCTTTTTATAGGTGTGCTTGGACACATGGGCATCTATAATGCCTGAGTATCTCTATTATCACCTTTTATCAAAGTGAGGGAGACTTTTGCTAGTCTTAATAGAAATACATGTAAATGCCCCAATTGCAACTGAAAACCTTAGACCTGGGTGAATGCATAATGCCTCCACAGTACAGAATGTTGCCTGAGATCGATGTTCCTTGACTGCCTCCCAAGCTTTGTCTTCTGTTTCCATTCCTAGATCTTTTGTCATACTCCTTATGCCCAGAGTGAGCACATTCACAGAAACAACCTTAAAAGATCTGATGATCTAGCTATCACTTCAAGGATCCTCAAATCAAGGATTCTCAGTGAAACAGAATTCAGCTAACCGAATTAACCTACTCCATACTAAGACACGGCAGGCAAATGATTCAACTTAGGCAAGCAAGGCTAGTTCAATGTATGTAAATCAATAATTGCCACAAATTAACCCAATTACAGGCAAGATGGGCAGGATCATTTGGGTACTAGCAGAAAAGGCCTTTTGTAAGACCCAGGACACTTTGAAGTTCAAAGCTCTAGTGAGCTAAGAATAAGTGAAAACTTTCTCCACGTGGTAAAGTCTGTTTTGGTCAAACTTCCAGTACACATATTCCAGGGTGAACATTTGAAACCATTCCTTCTAAATCCTGGAATCAGATAAGAATGTTCGCTTTCTTCCATGCTATTCAACATTGGGCTGGGCTTCATTCCTCCCACAGTATTGAGGCAAGTGAAAGACAAAGGGAAGCCCATTAGGGAGGAAACCTGGCAGAGGGAGGGGGAGAGTAAAGGAAGGAAGAGTGGGAGGGAGGGAGGGAGGGTGGATGGGAGGGAATGAGGAAGAAAGGGAGGGAGGGAGGATTGAAGGAAAAGAGGATTGGATGGAGGAGGGAGGGTGAGAGGGAGGGAGGAAGGGAGGGAAGAAGGGGAGAGGAGAATAAGGAAGTACTTCAAGGAAGACCACACTAAAGCCACCAGCACAACTATGTTTACGCAGAACAACTTGTCATTGCTAAAACATGGAACCAATCTAGATGCCCCTCAGTAGACGAGTGGATCAGGAAAATGTGGTACAAACACACACACACACACACACACACACACACACACACACACACCTCAACTATGATATGAACAGGAAGGAAGTCCTTTGAGAGAAGACTGAACCCTTTGGAAGCACAAGGAGTTTTACTTCCAGGAACTTGCAACTCTCACTGATAGAATTCCTTCTCTGGGAATTGCAGAGATTGATTTATATAATCTTAGAGTAGTTAAGGATACAGCTTCATTACAGCAGAGAACATAGGACATATATGGGGCCATTCCATAGTATTTGACAAAGGGTGTTCATTCTCAAGCTATTGTATGAAGAATTTTCTGGTATAGATCAAGCGCATTCATAGCTGTTGAGCTCCATCATTACTAAATTCTGCTTTTCTGTCTGGCAGAGCTGCAGTTGCATTGAAATCGTCAAATAAATTCATAGACTTGTATTCCCTTGTGCTGTACTAGGTTTCTTTCATGATTAGAAATTGTGATTTTTTTCTAACAAGAACTACATTGTACTTATCAGACCTTTATCATCTTAAAAAAAACTTGAACAGAAGTTTGGTGATGGATCTTCATGTCTATAATCTTAGCTATTTGTGCAATAGAGATATGAAGATTGCAGTTCAAAGCTAGTGCAGGCTGTAAGTCCACAGGACTCTAACCTCAAGTTATGACACAAAAAATGAAAGTAGCATAGTGGTTCAACTGGCAGACTATTAGCATGTTGTGAAACAGCTAAGAGATAGCACCCATTATTCAAGTTTAAGAAATGGTACTGAAAAGTATGTGCACACACACACAGACACAGACGCAGAATGAACAGAAAGGAGAGCAAGTTACTGCAAATCTAACAAGGCACACTAACAGTGTTTCATTGTGGCATTGCAATGTGGCACATCTTGTGACCACCATCCATATGACATTATGTTGCTTGGGCCATACCTTACATGGTGATTCAGAGTTTCTGTTGAATACTATATCAGCAAATTCACTGTCCTAAAATTTCTATGTGCTCCAAGAAAACTGAGGTCTTTTCATGGATTCTGTGTTTCATGTATTTTCCCAGCTGAGAAAATGCAAACGTAGTTTTACATTACTGTTTTAATTTGGGGGAAAAGAGAGTCACATATTCTCAGAAAACCATAAAGAGAATATATCAATGGTGGATGTATCATTGCATTATATTACTAGATTGAATCATACATTTAGAATGTCTCGTAAGGAACGAGAAGCAGAACTTGGAGCTAGGGCAAAAGAATTCACCAATGTTTACATCAAGAATTTTGGAGAAGACATGGATGATGAGCACCTTAAGGAACTCTTTGGCAAGTTTGGACCTGCCTTAAGTGTGAAAGTAATGACTGATGAAAGTGGGAAATCCAAAGGATTTGGATTTGTAAGCTTTGAAAGGCATGAAGATGCACAGAAAGCTGTGGATGAGAAGAACGGAAGGAGCTCAATGGAAAACAAATTTACGTTGGTCGAGCTCAGAAAAAAAGTGGAACGACAGACAGAACTGAAGCACAAATTTGAGCAGATGAACCAAGATAGGATCACCAGATACCAGGGTGTTAACCTTTATGTGAAAAATCTTGATGATGGTATTGATGATGAACGTCTCCGGAAAGAGTTTTCTCCATTTGGTACAATCACTAGTGCAAAGGTTATGATGGAAAGTGGTCGAAGCAAAGGGTTTGGGTTTGTATGTTTCTCCTCCTCAGAAGAAGCCACTAAAGCAGTTACAGAAATGAATGGTAGAATTGTGGCCACAAAGCCACTCTATGTAGCTTTAGCTCAGCACAAAGAAGAGCGCCAAGCTCACCTCACTAACTACTATACGCAGAGAATGGCAAGTGTAAGCTGTGCCCAACCCTGTAATCAACCCCTACCAGCCAGCACCTCCTTCAGGTTACTTCATGGCAGCTATCCCACAGACTCTGAACTGTGCTGCATACTATCCTCCTAGCCAAATTGCTCAACTAAGACCAAGTCCTCGCTGGACATCTCAGAGTGCCAGACCTCATCCATTCAAAATATGCCCAGTGCTATCTGCCCAGCCGCTCCTAGACCACCATTTAGTACTATGAGACCAGCTTCTTCACAGATTCCATGAGTCATGTCCACACAGCGTGTTGCTAACACATCAACACAAACAATGGGTCACGTCCTGCAGCTGCTGCTGCTGCAGCCACTCCTGCTGTCCGCACCATTCCCCAGTATAAATATGCTGCAGGAGTCTGCAATCCTCAGCAACATCTTAATGCACAGCCACAAGTTACCATGCACCAGCCTGCTGTTCATGTACAAGGTCAGGAACCTTTGACTGCTTCCATGTTGGCATCTGTCCCCCCTCAAGAGCAAAAGCAAATGTTGGGTGAAAGGCTGTTTCCTCTTATCCAAGCCATGCACCCTACTCTTGCTGGTAAAAATCACTGGCATGTTGTTGGAGATAGATAATTCAGAATTACTTCATATGAGTCTCTAGAGTCTCTGCGTTCTAAGGTTGATGAAGCTGTAGCTGTACTACAAGCCCATGAAGCTAAAGAGGCTGCCCAGGAAGCAGTCAACAGCGCCACTGGTGTTCCAACTGTTTAAAAAATTGATCAGGGACCATGAAAAGAAACTTGTGCTTCACCGAAGAAAAATATCTAAACATTGAAAAACCTAAATATTATGAAAAAAACATTGCAAAGTATAAAATCAATAAAAAAGGAAAGGAAACTTTGAACCTTATGTACCGAGCAAATGCCAGGTCTAGCAAACAGTGCTAGTCCTAGATTACTTGATTTAAAAACAACAAAAAACCTACAAAAAATAGTAAAATATAAAAACAAATTAATGTTTTATAGACCCTGGGAAAAAGAATTTTCAGCAAAGTACAAAAATTTAAAGCATTCCTTTCTTTAATTTTGTAATTCTTTACTGTGGAGTAGCTCAGGATGTCAGTTCTAAGTAACAGAATTGATAACTGTGTGAGGAAACGTAATTTGGATTATAAAATTCTTGCTTTAATAAAATTCCTTAAACAGTAAAAAAAAAAAAGAAGTGCAATCAAACCAACAGAGAGACTTTCCCTTCAGTGTGGATTTCCTGAATATAGGACCACAATTCTCACTGCAGACAGAGTGGGGAGTCTAAGGAAATCAGATATATGTGAGTAACTATTTAGACTTCTGTATAATACTCTAAAAATCCATTGTTTTAAAATACCGGAATATTAAGCATATTATTTCTATACACATAAGTCAGTCAGTTAGTTGAATGCTGTTATAGATTGTCAATCATATGACCATAAAAGGCTTATATGCTATATCCTTGATCTCCAGTCTGTTGTACTATTGATTAGTATGTGAGCTTTAAAAGTAGAGAGTCACAGTGAGAATATAAGTCCTAGTAGCCAGCACTATGGACTTCCTTGAAATTTTAATAGTATGCTGAAAGGTAGAGCACATATCTCCCTATTATAGGTTATATGATCCCCATATGCACCATATCTTCTTAGTTTTTGAGTGGCCATAAGTGAGAATCTTCTGAACAGATTCTCAAGGATTCCTCTCACCAAAGATGACTAGCAGGTCAACTAACCCTTGAAAGAAACCTCCACAGAAGGAAGCAAAATAAACCTTGCAACCACATAAAGTGATTCCTTGGGTACTTTGTCACAGTGTTAAGCATTTGTTAAGCAATATGCAACATATTTTTATGTCACTATTCTGAATTAACATTTGGAGACTGTTAATTTCCTTTTTATTCTTTTGGTGCTGGTCTTGGGGTTTGATCTTAGGGTATGTACATTTTCCTTGGGCTTTTGTTTTGCTCAATATTAGTACTCTAAAACTTGATCCACAGTTCCACCTGAGGTTTCTGTTTGCCAATTAAGAGTCCCAAAGACTTATCTGGCAGGTGGAACTTCAAACAGATCTGTAATATTAGATCTGATGATATCTTCCTCCTGAGTAGATAGGATTGCGGGAATAAGTCACTAACACTCAACCCTGCTTTAATGATGGTTAAATGAGTTCCATAGAAGTTCCTGCTTGGACTGCCTTCAGTCGAAAATATTTGTATCTCAGCCACGAAAGTATCTAGTATTACTGGAGTAGGTTGCTGACATCCAAACAGATATGCATTTTAAGGGTGAATTTTGCTTACTTATATGTCCTTAAAATCATCACAATTAAATCCCACCCACCTCTGTAGATGCTATGGTCCTGTGTATCATACCTTCATATAAAGAGAGTTGATGAGCATATGGAGAAAACTTTCCTATTGTCCCCTCAATTTCAAGACCTTCTTGGAAATTCCAAATGTTCACAATGTCATGTTCTGCCTCCAATTTTGTTTTCTCATCCAAAATCACCTGATCTTCAACAGGATTGTGAAATTGGATGTTCTTCAGAAAAGAGTGCAGTTAAAAGAGATTCATCATCTTATGGTGAAGTCTATTCCAAGTTAAGGCAGAAAAATTGAAGAAAACAAGTTCCTTATTATCTTTAACTTCTGATTCAGAATGCAGTAATAACAGAACCACCTAATGAAATATCCCAGAAGAAAATCCACAGAGGAATAAAAATAATCCTGCTGAATCCTTTTCACTCAACAAAGTAATAATGTCTTTTCAAGAGAAACCCAGTACATCTAAATAGTCATGAAAGAGATGATTCTCAGTTGCATTGCTACACTTTTCCATAATCACTTATTTTGTGAATGTTTCCAGGTGGAGGTTGACTAAATTTTAATAACTAAGGTAGAATGAACCTAGATCCCTCATGAAATATATGGACAATTATGTTTAGTAGGTCATCATTTACTATTACAAACAAGACTGATAGGGAAAGGTGAATTTACAGTTTTCAAAACACCTGCCGCGAATACATTGAGGCCATTTGAAATTAGAAGAATTTATAAAACATGGAACATGACCCTCATTATCTCCCACTTTTCCTTAAGAGAATGAAAATACATGTCCAGAGTACCTCTCATGCATTTAAACAAATATTATTTCTTGTGTGTTGGAAAAATACATACAATATTTTAATTTTATATGGTAAAGAATCTATGTAGGAAGTGACTTTCTTTATGGTTTGTGCCATCCAAGACAGAAGGCCTTAACTGTGCAGAGGAAGGCACTGTCCCTATTATGTTTCCCTTGGTTTGTACATCTGCTTGATGAAGAAGCATCGCATGGAGAGCATGGGCCATAACATACATAGTGTTGTATATATTGTAACTGTCTTCAGACATAGTCATGTCAAAAGTGTGCCTAAGAAACATACAGTTAATCTTAATGTGGACAGTTCTCCCATGTTATACAGTCAGACTCAGAATATGAGCAATTAAAGGAGAGAAACCACAGCCTAGAAAGGAAAAAGTCTTCTGGGTATGTGGAAGGGATCACTGACTTGAAACAATCTGTGAATCCAGAAACATCTGGGTCATGGTATAAAAACATGAGAGGGACATGAAGTGAACCTAGAAGGAAATATTTCCATCTCATTGTCAAATCCTGCTGTGAATTCAGGATACAAACTTGGCCTTTTATTAAAAATTGCACAACATGGGACATTAGTAGGGATTCATTATCACCATATATAATGAAGACATTTGCTGATGATTTTGTACCTTGTTATAAACTGCCATGATTTTTAATGCATGTGTTATAAAAGTATGTGGGATTGCTAGCTCAAAAGGCTGCAAGACTGTTCTTGGCCATCTCTTCTTTCAATTCAGGAAGATTCCACAAACCATGCTCATCTCGTGATGTTAACAGTCCCACCCAGTTCCAGCTGAAGTGAAGCAGTAAGAAGATCATGGCAGTGTCTAGTAATGTGTCCTTTGGGGCCATCTGATAGAGAGCTGGAAACTTGTTATGTTTTCTCAGGGTACGTTCAAAAGGCCGAAAGGTAAGCTAAAGGGAATGAAAAATGGATGCTCCCAGAATGAGAAGATTTAAATCCATCATAATCTCAGTCATAAAGTATATAAAGTAACTAGCTGAAGTAGGTGGAATATAAGCATTTCTATTAGTTTTTGAAAAAGTATTTTTAATCACTTTACAAGCTATCAGTTCTTTTTGTACAATGCCTCTTGATCTTAGTCACTATTTCCATCAACTCCTCCCATGTATATCAACTTTGCCCATTCCCTGACTTTCCTAGTGGCATTTTGACATACATACATTGAATATTATGTTCTATTTGCTCACCAATCTACTCCCTATTTCTCTGATGCTTTCCATATTTCCTTAACACCTATGTCCTGCAGACAAAATGCGCTTAATTATTTTCTGGTGTTAATTTTTTATGTGGTTGGTTAATTAAAGAAGTTATACCATGGAATTCCTCATATATATATATACATATATATACATATATAATACTTTACACCTTATTCATATACATATACATATATAGAGAGATAGAGCGAGAGGGAGAGACATGTGTGTGTTTTCTGCTTCATATTTCATTATCATATATAGGTTTACCTTTCATATATGAGGCAATATATGCCCCTTTTTGCTTTCTGAACTAGAATGAATTCAACATAATAGCTTTCACATGGGTATAGGTGGGTGTGTGTGTGTTCGTGCGTGTGTTTGTGTGTGTTAGTATATATGGGCATAAACTCAGTGCCTTACGTACTGTTTTTGACTTTTTATCAGGAAGGCTAATCATCTACCACTTGATACACACATTACTTCACACATTTTGTTGATTAGAAATGTATCCTGAGTACCTAGGTTTATAGATGTAAACCAGCAGCACAGAGCTTCACATACCTTTATATTTTAAAGTCACTTTCCATTGCATGACTTCTAAATTAAATTATTGATAACATGGAAAACTTTAAGTAAGCCTTTTCTTGTGCTCTAACTTTTCCATCCCCCTTTCCAAACAATTGGAGTACAGATATCCAATTACTTTGAATGCTTAGTTTTTTATATCTCAAAATTTCATAGGTTCATAAATCCAGTCTCTTCCTCTCCTCTTCTAACACCTGAAATGTCACCCAATTAGACATTTTTAAATATTACCCCACTCCTCCCACCCTCACCTGTGGAATGCTATAGAGGTTCAGAAATGTCCCAATCTGGGCAGATGTTATTCCTGGTGCTCCTGTAAGTATTGCTGTAGACTTGCTCTCTCCGATGCATGTGGAGTTTGGAGTGTTGAATTTCCCAAAGAGGCAAAAAAAGGAATTTTCAAATGCTCCCCAAATTTCATATTTAACATAAGTTATCAAATCCCAGAGTCACATTATGTAAAAGATGAGGATTTTCATTGACCTCTTCAATAGCAAAAGTCAAGGCCAAAAATACACTGGTAGTTCTTGAATATAAACCTGTGTAATGAGCATAGAAATATAGGAGGAGTGTATCAAAACTTATTACTTTAATGGATTGAATGCTTTCTTTTCTGCCAATGAATTTGAAAAAACATTATGCCAAAATGAAGTAGAATACAAATGTAATGTTTTATGCTTGTATATAGAATTAGGAAAGGACATGAAAGGAATTTTCCCTGAGTGAGGCTCAGAAACTTAAGCTGAGAAAGATCTTGCTTATTCTTCATTTTCAAATCACCACAACAATAACCTATTGTCCATTGAACATGGGATAGACTTTCATAAGACAGTAAATATTATATTGCCTTTATCTTCGAGGAACTATCTCTACTTATGTGAAAAATCTTTTGAGTCATCTACTTTAAGCTATATGGTTATGTGGCAGGCAGTCTAACAAGTCCTCAATAAGATCATTTGTCAGAAGCAAGCTCTCATTTAAAGTAAATTCAATAGCCAGCTCTTCTCACAGACCCAACATATTGAACAGGTCTTCCTGGGTTAGCAACCAAAACAAGAGCTCAAATATCAGCAAGGGAATTTTATTATTATTTATTTTATTATCTAAAAGGATGCAGGAAACTCTAAGTAACTCATTATGGACAGAAATACCTTCAACAGAGGAGATGAAGAAGGAAATATGAGCAAACTTTACATTGAAATCCCAAGTCCTCCATGATAAATATCATGGTATACAATGGTAAAATACCAAAGTAAAATGCAGTGGTCTCTACCACTTTTCCAATATTTTTAGATTGAGATCCTGGACAGAAAAGAACACAAAGAAGTAAAGAGACTTAAAGTACTTTTCTTTCTCTTTTATGTCTGCATGTGCAGTGTTGTGTATTTGTGTGTGCGCAATCTAAAGAAATTAATCTGAAATACTCACACATTGTTTGAAAAAGGAAACAATGGAGGCAAGCTGGAAATACAAATAAGACAATGAGCTTGTTAAACATACACTGCATGCATATCTAAAACTTTACAATGGAAGCCTACCATATTATAGATAACTTCAAAACAGAAGAAAATAGTGATATTGAACATACACATATGGAGGAGTAACCTGAAAGCAAAATTGAACCCATTTGAAGAAAGTTGACAACAGTATTTAAGAACGCAAATATTTATGTTTGGGGCTTTTTTTAATGGTTGAGAATGCCTAAAAGTAATAATGCTTGTCCTAAGAAATGCAGGAAGTTCTACCAATAAGAGTTAGAGTAGCTGAATGAATTAAAAACTCAAGGCCAAAGGACAGGGTGATTCCAAGAAACTCACTTTACTATCAGTGGCCTTCAGTGAGTATAAGCAAGGGCAGTCCATGCAAATGAAATCTAAAAGAAACCAGAAGTATCTATATAACTCATCACATCCAATAGACATTAATCAAAGGAACAAAAAGTGACATAATTCTAATATAATGATGAAGGGAACAATTTACAAGATGAAATAGTAATTTTAAATGTGTATTTGCACAGTATCCAACCACTGAACAGTCTTAAGTGGACTTTAAGGTAGTCCTCACTACAATAATAGCTGAAAATTTTATGGAGTGATCATGCAGACAAATTCAAGAAGGAGGCATCACAATTAAATTTCACAATGGTTTAAGAAAGCCTGACACCCACCAACAGAGAATATTTCATTCAACTTCTGAATAAAACTTCTCTCATCAACATAGTAATGTTCTCCAGGAGAAATCATGGGATGGAACACAAAGCCACCAGATTTTTAAAATGTTGAAAACATATTGAGAACATGCAGACACACTGTAGTAAAGCTAGAAATTAACAGAAAAAATATATACATAACATGAAATTTAAATGAATTATACATCAACTATAATTAAATAGTAAAATAAAACTAAAAGTTTTCTAATTAATTACATGATTAATATGTGGTAAAGTGAATTGTTTTTTCAAGACAAATTTCAAGAAATAAAGAGACCTCTGGAACAAATGAAAATGAAAACCATAAGGATATAAAACAAGGAGAAATAAAAGGAAACTGTAACCTTTCTTTAAAACAAGAGGACAGATACTGAACTAAAGAACTTGCACTGCATCTCAAGGAATCAGAAATGTGGTTTTGTTTTAATGTACTTTTTGTTGTTCTCCTTTCCCCCTCTTGTTGTCTGTTGTTCTTTTTTCTTTCTTTTATTCCTTTCCTTTTTTCTTTGATTTATTCACTCTTCTCACTTTCATTGATTTCTTTATGCTCTCTCTTGTGTCAGGTTATCACATTTGGAGTGGGGAATGGGAAGCACAGAGTGGGTGAGACAATGGTGATCCAAATCAGCAGTGGTATCTATGCGACACTTTTGTGGAAATAAACTATATAGATTGGCAAAGAGAGAAGTCAGGAGGGGAAAAACTGAGAGAATGAGGGAGGGAGTGACACTGGTCAAGAAGAAATGTACCCATTAGCTTCGCTATGTAACTGAAAACCCTCTAAAACATCATCTTTACAATAAAATTCTGAAAATGGAAAATAGCAGAATAAATAAATTAATGAAAAAAAACTATAGATATGGAAAACATAGGAAACTGTAACAATCTTTGCTTAACTCAAGAGGACAGATACTGAACGATAGAATTTGCGTTGCCTTTCAAGGAACTAGAAATAACAAACCTCAGATTAGTAAAAGGAATGAAAGAATCAAGGAGAAGTAGTGGGAGAAAGGGTGAAACAATTCAATAGTGAAACTCATTTGGAATTGAACTTCACAACATGGAGGGAGGGGTGTTGGGAGGTCATGAAGCAGGAAAAAATGAGGGAGGGGGAACATTGTTCAAAGAGAAATGGACTCATTACCTGACTTAGGTAACTGTAACCTTTCTATACATCACCTTTATAATAAGACTTAAAGTAAGAAAATGAAAAATAAATAGAGTAGGAAAACACAGTAGCAGTGGTCAATAAAGCAAAGGGGAGGTTCTACCAAAACAAAAGGGGAGTAAGACTGAAGTAAAAATCATGAAGATCTTACCATTGGAGAAAAGAAGAGCTACATGGAAGGAAACCAGAGTCCTCTCCTACTAGTAAGCAGAAAATCACTCAAAAGTAGATGCAAAGTGAAATGATGAACCCACTGTGTTTCTCTTGCATAGGAATGCGAGACCAGGATAAGAGCATTCATGTGTGCAACTAGACTTCCCCTAGACATGGCCCATCCTGAGCACAAATCAGTAAGTGGAAATAAAATGATGAGTTACTTACCAATTGTTCTTTTTATGCTCAGGAGCATCGTTGTTAAGCTCATCTGTTCCCAAAGTATAGAGAGGGAAAAACCCAGCAATAATCACATCTCCCTCTATGTGTGCTTGGTGCTTCATGGTGGAAAAGCAGCTAGTGCTAGCTAAGGACCCAACAGGGAGGAGAAGCTGAAGGAGTGGAAAAATCAAAAGGCACATCCCTGAAGCATCTGTCAAGCTGAAATCCTGGCTGGAAGTGAGGCCCACAGTGTCAGATAGATATATTCACATATAGTTGTGTGTGTGTGTGTGTGTGTGTGTGTGTGTCTTTTTATTAACAGACATGTACACTGTAGCCCAACTTTCATTGAAGACTCTTGTGAATCTCCAGGAAGAATGTGTAAAACCCTTTCCTGGGGCTCTGCAGCTGTGGCCTTGCATCCAGGAGAAAAACATCAGTTGGAGAACATGTTTGCGGACTGTCCTTCATCATGGCAGGTGCTGTGATTTCCTTAGGGAGGACAGATAGTGATGCCCCTGGGATGAATTTATCTTTGATGTATTTGGTCCAGTGTCTGTGTTAAGAAAATATTTGCATGAAAGCATTTGGGAAGATGCAACTGGATTTCATCTGAGTATTCCATTTCAAGTGCACAGTAAAAGCTCCCCCCACCACCAAAAAAACAAAACAAAACAAAACAAAACAAACAAAAAAACACCCACAAACCCGTGCCAGTGAGATTTCAAACAAAGATCATATCCAGATGGTAAATTCACACACCCATTGTCCAAAACCATTGGAGAATATTGGTGGTTGATTCAATGAAGTCTCAAAAAGAATTCCAGGTCCAGAGGCCTTCACAAACATATCCATTGACTATTGCCTAAGGAAACAATGATGATCCTGAAACCATAGATTCAGTCTAGTGATTGTTTACTTTGTTGTGCTAAAGGTTTTAAGTTGAATGCAATCCTCTTGGTCAATATTTGCTCTTATTTACTGAGCTAATTGGAAATTTAAACAGGAAGTTACTGCCTAAACAAATCATTTCCTTGTTTTTGTTATTCATATTGGAGTTCTTTATCTCAAGTTTTACCTCCTTAATATCTGGGTGCTGGAAAAACAAGGATCATTCGCAACTTATAGCACCCTGGGATAGCTGATCACAGTGTCCAGGGAAGATGGCTGCCAGTGTGTTCCTAGAGGAAGAAGGTCTGTGACAGCAAATACTGGATCAGCACATGTGTTGGCCTTGTGTATACATATGTGAGGCTTGTATAGCCACAGGCAACAAACTAAGAATCTCTCTGTAGCCAGCAGTCACTCAAGGAACAAGTGGCTCAAGACTGGAAACAATGGAATTCTACACTTCCATAAGACAGAAAGATAATGTGTCATTCAGAAAGATATGGAAGGAATTGGGCTGAGACTCCATCTGATCTTGGGCCTTTTCTTGATGGAAGACTTCTGGTTACTTCCACAGTCTCTTGTATGTTTTTCTTTTATGTTTCTCCTTGGATCCTGTTCTTTATGCCTCTTACAGGAGGGTGAGATTTTTCTCTCTTGAGATTGGCAAATTTTTGGTGATTTCTTTATTGAATTGATATTCCTTAAAAATTTATTGTGAAGGTGATTTACAGAGGGCTTACAGTTACATATGAGGTCATGAGTACATTTCTTTCTGAATGGTTCTTTCCTTTCCCTTATTTACAGCTATTTTCCCCTTCCCTGACTCCCATTCTCCAAGCTGTAAAGTTTGTTTCCAATATAGAGTCTGGTATAGATGGTGCATTGGTTCATCCCTTGCCTCACCATTTCTGTGATTTCCCTTCTCATCTCCAAATCAGAGAAAGTTATACACAAGACACAGGATACAGAATTGAAAATATTGATGACAGAAAATAAACAAAATGAACAAAAAGGGAAAGAATTATCTGTAAACAACATACTAAAAATAATCCTCTTGTTTTCATTTCTTGGAGTTCATTTCAATAAGCATCATGTAATATATCATGTAATATAATCATATGCACATAACTATTGAACTCTTATCACCAATGAGTGAAACCATGCAGTCTATGTTTCTTTGGGTCTGGCTTGCTTTGTTTAATATACTTTTATCCCAGTCTTTCCTTTCCCTGTGAATGGGGAAATACCATTCTTTCTGATGGAAGCATGGAATTCATAGATAGATAGATAGATATCTCACATTCTCTTGAATCATTTATCTATTTTTACCAATGGGCATCTGGGCAAATTCCATATCATAGCTATGGAAACTAATGCTGCAATGAACATGTTTGTGCTGGTAGCTTTAGTGTGGCCTTGTTTATGCCCTTTGGGGTATATTTCCAGGGGTGGGATTGCTGGGAAATAGGGAAGCTGTATGTTTACTCTTTGAGGAACCTCCATGCTGCTTTCCAAAGTTTCCTTTCCCACCAACAGTGTAGTAATGTTCTCTTTTGGACAAATCCCTGCCATCATTTTTTTTATTATTAGTTTAATTGATAATGGCTTTTCTAACTGGGTTAAGGTGAAATCCCAATGTTGTTTTAATTTCCATTTCTTTTATGGCCAGAGGTGGAAAATATCTCTTCATGTGTCTATTGGCCATTCTTTTTTCTTCCTTTAAGAAATATCCCTTTAAGTCTTTATCCCATTTGTTGGTGGGGTTATTGAGTTTTTGTGGGTCCATGTGGAGACTGAACTTCTGTGAAACAAACACCATCAATGACTATTTCTGCGACATGCTCTCTTGCTAAAGATGTCCTGCAGCAGTATTTATATCAAGGTGATGTGGGATGCATGTGGTGGAGACAGTAGTCCTCAGTTCATTCTCATCATTCTCATCAATTATGCCTTCGTTCTTTCCAGCCATTTCTCCACTAGCTCCTGTAAAGGCAGATATAAATCTTCAACACCTGTGTCTCCCACATAATTGCTGTTTTCCTGTTCTTTGGAACATGTGCATTTGTATATGTCACACAAGTTCTCCACGAATGAGAAGGAACTCTTTTCTTTCTTTCATTCCATTGTAATTCCCATGAGGAAATTTCTAATCCACATTTTCAAGAATACAGATATCAAAGTTGTGGAGAGAAAAACATTGATTAGAAAGAGTTTTCATCAGGAAGTATCTCTCTGTAGCTACAGATATACAATCTCTATGTTCACATCAGTTGAATTGGAAATACCATTGTTTCTTATTATAGTAATGATTACTTGAATATATTCTAAGGTATTTTGCCAATTTTTATCAGCAGTATATTTCATTTCACCCATTTAACATATATGAATATGTATATACATAAAGGAATATTTTATTTCTTATTTATTGCTATTGTAGCTTTTAATTCTGAAAGTTAATGATCTTATAATCAAATACTTTCAGGATGAATTTGTTTCTTTCAAAGGCTTGCAGTGTTTTATTTAAATTTGTTATTGTCATTTGAAAAAATAAGAAATTTGTTTCTACTGTTTGCTCTTCATCATCCACTTAGAAGGAATATGATGACTATATTTTAACAGCAGTAATTCATAGATATGTGAAGTCTGACCTGCAAATCACTATGTGGTAATAGGCATTGTGCAGCATTAAAATTCTTTGGGCAAAATTTTTATATTTATTTGTGTATATGAAAATATCTTATAGTAAATCTTACACTCCCCCCCAACACACATTAAAGGAGGCACTTAGCAACAGAGGTACCATGATGGATTTGAGAAACCATGTCAGAAACACTTGTTTGGTGAAGGTTATTCCTAGGTATTTTATGTTTTTGGGGGCTATTACAAAGGGAGTTGCTTTCCTGATTTCAGCCTCGGTGTTCGGGTCATTAGCATAGAGAAAGACCGTTGATTTTTGAAGGTTTATTTTATATCCTGCAACTTTGCCAAAGTTTTGGATCAGCTCTAGTAGCTTGGGGGTGGAGTCTATGGGATTCTTTAGGTATAGGATCATGTCATCTGCGAAGAGAGAAAGTTTAACTTCATCTTTTCCTATTTGGATCCCCTTTATATTTTCTTCTTGCCTGATTGCTCTGGCTAGGAATTCTAGTACTATGTTGAAGAGCAGGGGATAGAGTGGACATCCCTGCCTTGTTCCTGATTTTAAAGGATATGGCTTTAGTTTTTCCCCATTTAGAGTTATGCTTGCTGTTGGTTTGTCATAAACTGCCTTGATTATATTCAGGAATGTTCCCTGGAATCCCAGTTTTTCCAGGGCTTTTAGCATAAATGGGTGCTGGATTTTATCGACCACTTTCTCCACTTCCAGAAATAAAACCATGTGGTTCTTTAGCTTGCTCCGGTTGATGTGGTTGATTACATTAATTGACTTGCGTATATTAAACCAACTTTGCATCCCTGGGATGAATCCAGTTTGATCGTGGTGTATGGTTTTTTTGATGACCTGTTGAAGTCGATTGGCCAGAATTTTGTTGAGAATTTTTGCGTCTATGTTCATCAGGTAGATCGGTCTATAGTCCTCGTTCCGTGATGAGTCCCTGCCTGGTTTTGGGATGAGGGGATAACCCTCATTCTTTCTTAACAGGACTTGCAACTTTTCTGGCTTTACTCTTATAATATTTGCATATTGGATAAAATATTCAGGATACATTAAGTGTTATATAAAGCTTTAGAAGTGATAAAGACCAATAAAATTGATTTCAGACATGTCTCAGGTTAAAAAATATATGTGAAGTAAGTTTATCTACATTTTGAAAATGTGTAAAACATAACTCCGTGAATATAGATGTCACCATTCCTATTAATGATAGGCAAACAAAGAGTAAAAGAGCTAAATAAAAAATAGATATCCCTTAAGAGACCAAAATGATAGGGAGATGCAACAATTGATCCAATACAAATGATGTACAATCCCTAAAAGAGAATCTAATATGTCAGCATAATAATGATCCCTAGTGCACAAAAGACACATTATATACTACCGAGTAAATCCAATAGCCTTGTGGTCTTAGTAAATCTAGTTTTTCACTGACATGAGATTGAGTCATCTTTTAAATTGCATTATGTCTTTAAACTCATGTGAAGCTCCACTCTAGTGGCCCTTAGGTTGCAAATATTTCATTTATTACAAAGCTCTTTGTTTCCCACATCTGTTTAGACACCCACACAGTTTCATGAGAAATTCTGACCAGTAGCACAGGTAGATGAATATTTATGCCTCATCTTCGAATCTGAAGAAGAAAACCTGAGATACAAGTTATGCCCTATAAGCCAGGACCACAGTGATAAATCACCATTATAAGCAGGAACAAAGTTTTCCCTTCCCAAGAGGATACGTTTTAAAAATTTATTTATGTTAACAACTAATCTGTCTATTTACCAACTTAAGATATAATTAACATTAGAGATAATATATGTAGATCATATTGTCATTTTTTCCAAAATAAATTGTGCAAAATGATCTAATATAATATCTAATGAATATGTCCATCACTTGTAGGCCTACCCCTGTGTTTTTAATATGTGAGCACACATATACTGAGAAGATAAACTTAAAATGTACCTCCGCAATTTCTAGTTACAAAATATGGTATAGGTCATTATGGTTAACAGGTATTTGTTAGTTACATTAAATAATTGTGTGTAAAATTGAACCTTTTTTATGCCTTGGCCAAAATTAAATCACCAGATTTTTCTCTCTCACTGTTCATGGTAACAATCTACTCTCTGCTTTGGTGAATGATATTTTTGAAGGTAACACATGTAGAAGAGATCATGAAGTGTTTGCTTGTTTGCTTTTTCATTGTTATGCTTTTTGGTCTCTGTTTCATGTCCTATTTTTTATATTTTTAAAAAAATTCAGGGGCTGGGAATATGACCTAGTGGCAAGAGTGCTTGCCTCCTACACATGAAGCTCTTGGTTCGATTCCCCAGCACCACATATATGGAAAACGGCCAGGAGTGGCGCTGTGGCTCAGGTGTCAGAATGCTGGCCTTGAGGGGGAAGAAGCCAGGGATGGTGCTCACGCCCTGAGTCCAAGGCTGAGGACTGGCCAAAAAAAAAAAAAATTCAGAGAACTAGAAATATAATTGATGCAATGGTGGTATTCAAGTAAAACAGGTGTAAGAGTCTTCTGAGCAAAAAATTGAGAGTTCCGTCAGAAAATCCAAGAAGTACAGGGTTTTAAACAGCAGATCTCTCTCTGCAGACAGAAGTTGCGATCGTCTACAGTTGCATATTTTACTATGACATGGGGTACCTAATCAGCATTCTAAGAATCACTTAGAAGCAGCTTTTGTACATACAACACCAGTACATTATGGTCAGTCTCCGATTTTAGCAAATGGTTGCTGGGATTTCTGTCTCTGATTTACTACTGAAGAGAGGGTTGAAGCAATGAGATGATAAGATGAGAAAATGGCAGCTCCATCCAGTTCCATGCTCTTGTCTACCATATGAAAACACCGAGCTTTGTTGTGTAGGCTGTGGGTGATGTTTTTAACTATATTGTGTTTAAGACTATAATAAGAAAAACACTACGTTGTTTGATATTACCATAGAAAACAGAATTAAAGACAGGATTTATGGACTGGGTGCATTCCTGACATTCACAGAATGGACCTAGTATTTGTGGGTGGCTATTTTCTATGAATATCTAAATGTCTTCTTATTTCACTTGTTTATGTGTCCACATATTCTCTTAGAGAAGAATGATCTAGAAGAATGGATCTTGTAAATAAATCACTTGTGATTGAATTTATTCTGGTGGGTTTAGCAGACCAGTCTGATTTGCAGATCCCCGTGTTCATTCTGTTCCTAGTAATATATTTAGTCACTGCCTGGGGGAAATATGCTTTTGATCATTCTAATTCCAATGAATTCACACCTTTACATGCCCATGTACTTTTTCCTCTTCAATTTGTCTCTCACAGGCTTTTGCTATTCTACCAAAATGTTGATGAACTTTATTCTGAGAAAGAATGCCATCTCTTATGCAGGATGTATGACTCAGCTTTACTTTTTGGTTTCTTTGTCATTACTGAATGCTACATATGGCCAGCAATGGCTTATGACCACTATATGGCCATCTGTAACCCACTTCCCTACAAAACTGCCATGTCCCCTAAAGTGTGTTCCTACTTTGTATTTGCTTCATACTTTGTGGGGTTCACTGATTCTCTGCTTGAAACAGGATTTGTCTCGTCTGACCTTCTGTGATGCACACAACACCAATCATTTTTCTGTGAAGTTATGGCAATGCTCAAGCTCTCCTGCACCAGCACCTATGCCACCAAGATAGAGGTTCTTGGTGGAGGGACCAAAGACATCATTTTGCCCAGTACCAACCTCTTTATCTCTTATGCATTCATTGTTTTCAGCATCCTCAAGATAAAATCTACCAAGGGTAGATTCAAAGCCTTTACTAACTGCAGCTCTCATGTAACTGCTGTATCTCTGTTTGTCAGATCCTGTGCTTTATGTATCTCAAACCTTCCACTCCTGGGTCTCTGGATGAGGGGAAGATCTCCTCTGTGTTTTACAAAGTTGTGGTTCCTATGATGAACCCTTTAATCTACAGCTTGAGGAGCAAAGATGTTAAAGCTTCCCTAAGCAAATCCCTCTGCAAGACAATCAGTTGATCAGAAATCCCATGGCTCTGTGCTTGCAGCTTTAGCATTGAGATATACTTTGCTTCAGCTAGCATATTTTCAAGGTAAACTTATCTCCTTCTAGTCGTCCGTTAGCTCAAGGCTAGCACTCTACCTCTTGAGCCACAGCACAGATTCAGGCTTTTTCTGTTTATGTGGTACTGAGGAATCAAACCCAGGGCTTCATGCTTGCTAGGCAAGCACTCTACCACTAAGCGACATTCCCAGCCCCCATGAGTACATTTCTTGTCGAACATTGTTACCTCTTTCCTCATTTTTCTCCCACTTTCTCTCCTCTATGACTCCCCTCTCCCCAAATTATAAAGTTCATTTCAAACCTAGGAATTGGTGTATATTGCTGTGGCATTCCTTCACTCTTTGTCCTTTTTTCCCCACCATTTTGTCATTTCCCTTCCCTTCCCCAAATCAGATAAATGTATCTATATAAAACAGAGGGTCACAGATTAAAAAACAGTGACAATGGGGGATAAGTAAAAGGGGGAAAAGGAAGACAAAAGAAAGAATGGCATACTGTGCATTAAAAACAAGAACAAAAACTCTTGTTGCCTTATGTTGGAGTTCATTTTGATTATCATCATTTTATATGGTCCTATGTAAGTAGCGATTGATCTATTGTGATCCTCTGTTAGGACTATCCTGGACATATACTAATTGTTACAATTGAGGGGAACCATGGAGCTGTGTTTCTTTGGGTCTGGCTTACTTCACTTAATATGATTTTCTCAGGTTGTGTTCCTTGTTTTGTAATGTTAATAAGTACAAATACATAAAGAAAGACCAAAAGGAAATTTTGATACTCAAAATTTTATGTAAATAGTATTTTTTCAGGATGGGAATCACATAAAGTTGCAGTGGGTAATGTGCTAAATACAACAACAGTAAAAATTTTAAATTGTGTTTTCATGAAACAAAAACAATATCCATAGAAATCATGTTTTTAAAAACACCTTATTGGGTTATTTTTTAATTGTTTCTTTATCTGAGAAAAATTCATTAGAAACTATCATTAAAACCTTTGAAATAGTAACTGGCAGTTTCCATAAGTTTTTAATGATTACAGATTGTTACACAAACCAGAGAATCTCCCAGCTTCTCTGCTAGTAGCAAACATCTAGCTATTTGACCAACATTGTATGAGAATATCTCATGAACAACAAATATAATGAATACAGTACTATGACCAAACAAAGAGTCACCTCAATACTTCCTAAAAGGAATAGTAAGCATATTTTAGGCAATTTGTGCAAACTCATTTTCTGGGAAAGACACACAGTTGTAATCCTTTGCTTGTTTGCTGAAAGGATAGGCAATATCACATAATCTTCTATAAAACATATTGCCACAATCTAGGAAAACACACTGAGTGTTTCTTTCAAATTATTGTAAATCTTTCATCTGACATAATAGGATCTACCATCTAAAAATCCATAAGAGAAATAACTTAAAAGACCTCAGAAAAAAGTCTTGCTTTAATTATTCCCAGGCTAGCATGCCCTCAGAATAGTTATTTAATACTACACAAATTAAGCTTTATCCCATTTTGGGAGAGCTCATGAAGCCCTTTTACCCCAATAATGGTTCTAGAGTCTTTCTATTCACAAATAAAAGTAGTTTTGTGCTTGAAAACTTCCCCTCTTTCTTTCTAAACTCCTAATAGAATTGCAATGGTCACTCATTATTTTATTCTCTGAAATGGGTTTGTTTTTCATATTAGATGTACAAAAATGAGTTTTCCCCTTTGGTTCTATCTCTTCTCTCCAAATTACTTGTGCATGGCCATTATAGAATATTGATTTTATAAGAAGTTTTATGGCAAATATAGGAGCACCCAACTTCATCAAACAAACACTACTGACTCTAAAAATACTAATAGAATAAAACACATTGATAGTTGGGGATTTTAACACTGACTCTAAAAATACTAATAGACCCAAACACATTGATAGTTGGGGACTTTAACACTCCACTATCACCTCTGGACAGATCAACGCGACAAAAACTGAATAAAGAAACCACAAAACTAAGCAACTGCATAGACCAAATAGACTTAACTGATATCTACAGAATATTCCATCCAGCAACAACTGAACACACATTCTTTTTGGCAGCACATGAAACATTCTCCAAAATAGATCACATCTTAGGGCACAAAGAAAATCTGTACAAATTCAGAAATATCAAAACCATTCCCTCATTCTCTCAGACCACAATGGAATAAAAGTAGAGCTCAACTCAAACAACCACCACAGAAAATTCTACAATATATGGAGACTAAACAACACACTGCTGAACCATCAGTGGGTCATTGAAGAAATTAGAACAGAAATTCAAGTGTTTATGGAATTCAACCAAGATGAGTACACGAAGTACCAGCTCCTTTGGGACACAGCAAAGGCGTACTCAGAGGGAAATTTATATCTCTGAGTGCCTACATGAACAAACTGGAGAAACAGCAACTCAACAACTTAAGGAAGCACCTTAATCTCCTAAAAGAGAACAACAAGCCAAACCCCAAGGCAATAGACAGAAGCAAATAATTAAAATCAAATCAGAATTAAATGAATTAGAGACCAAAAAAAAAAACAAACACCGAAAGAATTAACAAAACAAAGAGTTGGTTCTTTGAAGAAAAAACTAACAAGATAGACAGCCCCCTAGCAAACCTGACCAAAAAACAAAAGCAGCGAACCCAGATAAACATGATCAGAGATGAAACAGGTAACATCACCACAGAAACAACCAAACTTCAGAACCCAATGAAAGACAATTTTGCAAACTTTTATGCCAACAAATTCGAGAACCTGGAAGAAATGGATGATTTCCTAGAAAAAAAATTGATATCCTCACACTGAACCATGAAGACATAAACCTTCTGAACAGACCCATATCCAGCATTGAAATAGAAATGGCAATAAGTGATCTCCCATCCAAGAAAAGTCCAGGTCCAGACAGATTCACAGCAAAAATCTACAAGGCCTTCAAAACAGAACTCACACCAATATTTCTCAAACTCTTCAATGAAATTGAAAGAGAAAGTTCACTACCAGACACATTCTATGAAGCCAGTGTAACCCTCATCCAAAAACCAGGCAAGGACTCATCATGGAAAGAGAACTATAGACCAATTTCCCTGATTAGCATAGATGCAAAAATTCTCAACAAAATTCTGGCCAACCAACTTCAACAGGTCATCAAAAAAAATCATATACCATGATCAAACTGGGTTCAATGTAAGCAAGTCAATTAATGTAATCAACCACATCAACTGGAGCAAGGTAAAGAACCACATGGTTATATCTCTAGATGTGGAAAAGGCATTTGATTAAATCCAGCATCCATTTATGCTAAAAGCCCTGGAAAAAAAGTGATTCCAGGGAACACTACTGAATATAATAAATGCAGTCTATGACAAACCAACAGCAAGTAAAATTCTAAATGGTGAAAAACTAAAGCCATCCCCTTTAAAATCAGGAGCAAGACAGGAATGTCCGCCCTCTCCCCTTCCTTCAACATAGTCCTAGAATTCCTAGCCAGAGCAATTAGACAAGAAGAAAATATAAAGGGGAACCAGATACAAAAAGATGAAGTTAAACTTTCTCTCTTCACAGATGACATGATTCTATACCTAAAGCACCCCATTGACTCTACCCCCAAGCTACTAGAGCTGATCCAAAACTTTCGCAAAGTTGCAGGATATTAAATAAACTCTAAAAAATCAATGGCATTTCTATACACTAATGACCCAAATGCAGAGGCTGAAATCAGTAAAGAAACTCCTTTTGCAATAGCCTCACAAAACATAAAATACTTAGGAATTACCTTAATGAAAGAAGTGAAAGACTTCTATGATGAGAATTTAAAAACATGAAAAATGAAATTAAGGCAGTACTAAGGAAATGGAAAAACCTCCCATGCTCCTGGATTGGGAGGATTAATATAATCAAAATGGCAATATTGCCAAAGGCTATCTACAAATTCAATGCAATACCCGTTAATATCGCAACACAATTTTTTTAATGAAATAGAGGAAGCATTCCAGAAATTTATATGGAACAATAAAAGACCCAGAATAGCAAAAACAATCCTAAGCAGAAAGAACAGTGCTGGAGGAATTACAATACCCAATTTCAAGTTGTATTATAAAGCTATAGTAATAAAAACAGCTTGGTATTGGCACCGGAACAGGCCTGAAGACCAATGGAAGAGAATTGAAGACCCAGAAATGAACCCACAGCACTCTGCCTACTTGATGTTTGATAAAGGAGCTAAGAAAATAGGATGGAAGAAAGACAGCCTCTTTAAAAATGGGTGCTGGCAAAACTGGTTCAACACATGCACCAAAATCAATTCCAAATGGATCAAAGACCTTGAAATTAAAACAGATACCCTGAAAACACTAAAGGAAGGAGTAGGAGAAACACTTGGGCTCCTTAGAGCAGGACGGAACTTCCTTAACAATGACCCAGAAAGGCTACAAATCAAAGAAAGGTTGGACAAATGGGACTGCATCAAACTGCAGAGCTTCTGCATGGCAAAGGACATAGCTCGCAAGATAAACAGAAAGCCCACGGACTGGGAGAAGATCTTTATCGGCCATTCAACGGACAAAGGCCTCAGATCTAAAATATATGCAGAACTAAAAAAATTACCCTATTCCAAAACAAAACCGCAAAGAACAGATATCCCCATCAAACAGTTGGCTAGAGACTTAAAAAGAGACTTCTCTGATGAGGAAATGAGAATGGCCAGGAGACATATGAAAAAATGCTCTACATCACTGGCCATAAAAGAAATGCAAATCAAAACAACATTGAGATTCCATCTCACCCCAGTAAGAATGTCCTATATCAAGAAAACTAACAATAACAATTGTTGGAGGGGATGTGGCCAAAAGGAACCCTACTTCATTGTTGGTGGGAATGTAAGCTGGTTCAGCCACTCTGGCAAGCAGTATGGAGATTCCTCAGAAGGCTAAATATAGAACTCCCCTATGACCCAGCAGCCCAACTTTTGGGTATCTATCCAAAAGACCACAAACAAAATCACAGTAATGCCACCAGCACAACAATGTTCATCGCAGCACAATTTGTCCAGCTTTATCTTATCTGAGTATACTGGAAACCATGTATACTGGTATTGGAAGTAAGAAATTGAAAGGGAATACCAAATTTGAGAGACTCTGGGTAAAAAAAGACAACTACAAAAGCAATACTTGCAAAACTGTTTGGTGCAAGTGAACTGAACACCTCCGGGGGCAGGGAAAGGGAGAGGGGGAGGAGCGAGGGGGTTATGAGGGACGGGAGGGGGGTATGAGGGACAAGGTAACAGTACAAGAGGGGCTGGGAATATGGCCTAGTGGCAAGAGATCTTGCTCTCTGTTCGATTCCCCAGCACCACATATATGGAAAACGGCCAGAAGGGGCGCTGTGGCTCAGGTGGCAGAGTGCTAGCCTTGAGAGGGAAGAAGCCAGGGAAGGTGCTCTGGCCCTGAGTCCAAGGCCCAGGACTGGCCAAAAAAAAAAAAAAAAAAAAAAAAACAGTACAAGAAATGTATCCAATGCCTAACGTATGAAACTGTAACCTCTCTGTACATCAGTTTGAGAATTAAAATTTGAAAAAAAAAACCCTCCAAAACAATCAGGTTTTATTAATTAATATTAATGATGAATTAATAAATGATGAATTCTAAGACTACCAAAATCACTATCCTAAAGGAATAGCAACAAATACATGCTAAATATGTCTTAGTTAAAAAAAAAAAGAACAACAACAACTCACTAACAAGCCATTTCTGGATTCATATCATGCTAATGTTTCTACTTAAGTTATTGTAAGTCAGTCAGAGTGCTGTAATTTGAGCAATTAAAAAAATTAAGACAGGATATCATAAATTGGAATATAGCATGGCTCTATAGCTAGATACTATTTCAAAACATACAACCTCTAAAAATAAAGTACAGAATGACAGATTGAACTGTTTTTCACTTTACTTTCTTGAGAAAAGTCTTAAATTCATCCTCCCAATGGCTTGGTGAACTGATTTATGAAATTAATTTTATTTTCTCTAATTTCAAAACATTTCTATTTTGTGTGCCTTATTACAAATCACTACATATGTCTAAGAGTAACTAATAAAGATTCGATATCTATAAGAAAAACAGTTTCCATTTAGGCAAGAACCATTTTCTTCAAAGTCATTCTCACAGAAATGAGTACATCTTTGTTCCTCAAACTGTAGATGAAAGGATTCAATATTGGGCCCACAATGGTATAAAAACTTCAGCTACCTTATCTACACCCAAAGATCCAGTGGACGAAGGCTTAAGATACATGTATGCTGATGCTCCAAAGAAAAGAGAAATAGCAATCAGGTGAGAGCCGCAGGTATTGAAAGCTTTGTGTTAGTCCTCTGCAGAATGGATGCAGGCAATGTTGGAGGTTATTAGGACATCATAAGTAAAGATGATAAGGCTAGACCCTATAACATTGACCCCTACCACACTGAAAACCACCAGCTCGTTGATGGAGGTGCTCATGCAAGAGAGCTTCAGGAGAGGAGGTATGTCACGCATGTAATGGTCAGCGACATTGTTATCACAGAAGGTGAGTCTCAGCATGCATCCGGTGTGGGCCATGGCACCTACAAGCCCCATTGCATAGACAACCACTTTCATGATAAGGCAGACCTGAGGTTGATATGGTGGCTTTGTAAAACAAAGGATTGAAGATAGCCACATGTGTCGTAGGCTCTTGCTTTCAATATACATCATTCAGCAATAACAAAGAAAGCAAAGGAAAAGAGCTGTGCCAGCCACTCAGCAAAAGAAATGATGTTTTCTTTAAGA
>NC_063184.1:6270027-6357527 GCF_023159225.1 Perognathus longimembris pacificus
AAGCTCACCAGCATTTTAGGGATTATAACAGAGGCGTAGCAGAGATCAATGAAGGAAAAGTTGAAGAGAAGGTAGTACATGGGAGTCTGCAGGGGAGAATTTAGGCTAATCAGAACAATCAAGCCAACATTCCCCAGCATGGAGGTCACATAAATTCCCAAGAAGAAGAAGAAAAGAGGCAATTGGAACTCTGGCTGTTGTGTTAATCCAAGTGGAATAAAATCCTTCACTAAAGAGCCATTTCCTGAGGCCGTTCTTGCCTAGGTTAAATCTATAAAAAGAGAAAAAAAAAACAATAACTTTAAAATAAATTCAGTTCTATCTAATCCCACCAAATTGAAGCTGAGGCTCAGATTAGAAGTAATCCAACCTCCAGCCATGTCTATGAGTTTTCCATGTAATTAATAAGATTTGGTTACTTTATAAAGAAATGCAAATTAGAGGGAAAGTAATTTCTGTGAGGATAAGATTCAAATGCTCACTAATCACTCTTGCCTCTACAGCATCTTTCTTCCATTTCTGTCTTCATTACACCATCACCTCAAGATCACTTATGGCTTGAGCATAGAGAAGTTGTCAGCATATCAGAAACTCACAGACTCCCAGAGAGGGTGTCATAAAACAATCACAGTCCATACAACTCAACATACTCTCATCTCTCTGCCTCAAGATTTCAGAGATGTTCTTTGTTAACTCTCCTCTATTCGTATAGAGGGAAGTAGGGAAGTGCAAAGCTCTTTGATGAATTTTAGAAGTGCATAGAGCAGAAAAGAGATTTGTCTTTCATGCTCTTCCTTTTCTTTGAAATTAATTTTGTGCTGAGGAATATGAACATAGTTCTCAGTATCTCACAATGAAAAATAAAGACAGGCAGATCATTATTTCTGAGGGTGGATTTTCCCAGAGTGTCCTTTTTCATCAGGAAGGTTGTGAATATTGTTGCCAAGAAAATCATCTGCTATGCTACTATGGCTCAAGAAGTTTTATGAGGACCTTGAGGACCTAATTAAAAAAAGGGAAGATCTGTGCTTCTTGCATGTTTTCCCCAGAGATTATACTTTATTGCTGAAGAAAATTACCCAGAAAAAATCCTAGCTTATGATCATGTTTATAATTATAAACCCTTACTGGAACTCTATTAAGTTGATGCATGTCAGTTTCCCAGCAAGTATGGCAAAATTTCAAGTAGAAAAGCAAGTGTTCCATATTCACAATGGATTCTTCTTAGCACCTCTTACACAACTGGAATAACATCCATTTATTTTCTGATTGTCTTGTACTTATGTACTTATGTACTTATGTCTATTACTTTCAGATGTATTTGTTTACTGTCTTGAATAATCATCCTATGAAGCAGGTGTCAATAAATACATGTATAATGAAATGATGAATGAGGGAAGATTTTGACTTCACATTTTCTGGAACAGTGGCCATTGTACTTTAACTACATCATATTTTCTTCTACGTCTCTGTGAAAAGTTAAAGGAATCCCTGTGGTACATACTTTAAGTTGTGTCATTATTTTTAAATTTAATTTCATTGTCAATGTGATGTACTGAGGGGTTACATTTAAATACATAGGGTAAGGAGCACATTTCTTGCCATACTTGTTATGCCCTCCTTCATTTTTCTCCCACCTTCCCTCCTCCCACCCCTTCCTAAATTGTACAGTTAATTTCCAACATATTTTCTTGAGAGTATCGCTGTTGCATTGGATCACTCTTTATTCTTTGTTTCACTATTTGGATGTTCCCCTTCTCTTCCCTTCTCTAATTCAGATAAATGTATATACAATACCCAGTGGCTTAAAATTAAATACAATAAGAAAAAAGGATAAACCATAGGTAAGATTATACAATTTAAGTGTATTTATGTAATATATGAAATCCACTCTTGAATGAAACAATATAGAGAAGGCAGAGAGGGAGGGGGAGGAAGAAAGAAGATGAATGAAAAGAGCCAGGGAATGAAAATGGAGAGGATGAGAAGAGATTAATCCAAAAAATCAGATTGAGGAATATAGATAAATGCAGACGTATGAATAGAAATACACAGCTCTTATACAAAACACACTCTAATGAGTATATGAAAAAATGGAACTTTCATAAGTAGAAAATAATACAGAAATGTATTAGAGGATTAAACTGGAGAATGATGTGCAGACAGGAAGTTACTGTATTTTTAATTTAGAAAGTTAGCCTTAATCACAACTACTAAGGAAGCTGTAATCTTGGGGGTCATGAATTAATGCCAACATGGGCTGAAAGTCCAGAGCCAAAAGCAGAGCTGTGGTTGAAGTGGTACAGCACTAGTTTTAAGCAAAAATAATCATGGATGTTATGCAGGCTTTCAGATCAAGCTACAGGACTGGCACCCAAGAAAAAGAAATTTTAGGCAAACGATTAAGAGAGGAAAATTAGAAAACAAGTCAATAATGAAAATATATTAGTGGAGGTGATGGAATACATGAGGGGTAAACTGGAAGAACCAAAAGTGTACAGAATAAAATTCAAATTTAACTGGCTCAGGTTACAGCTAGTAACATTACAATAACTGGAGAAATTAGTAAGTGTCACTTATTCATGGAAGTGATTCCCACAACATAAACTAGTATCAGATGGAAAAAGGGAGTAAAGATTTAGTATATACCTTCTATTCATTTGATCACACATGTAAGTTTCATCTTACTAGAACTTATTTCTCCCAGTGTGTGTTTTGTCCCAGAAACGATGCAGAGAGTTTCTATCTGGCCTTACCAAGAGGATGTAGCACTTGGGGGCAAAGATGCAGCCCAGGAGCCCTGCACTGGAGGCCAAGATGGAGAAGACCTCCACAGCCACCATGACCTTCCACTTGGCACTGTGGTAGACGGGCAGGAAAGTGAGCCATACACTGCAGAACACCAGCATGCTGAAGGTCAGCAACTTAGCTTCATTGATGGTATCAGGCAGATTCCTGGCCAAGAAACCCACAGTGAAGCTGGCCAGGGCCAGGGTGCCCAGGTATCCCAAGACACAGTAGAAAGCACTGAGGGAGGGCTGGGGATATAGCCTAGTGGCAAGTGCCTGCCTCGGATACACGAAGCCCTAGGTTCGATTCCCCAGCACCACATATATAGAAAACCGCCAGAAGCGGCGCTGTGGCTCAAGTGGCAGAGTGCTAGCCTTGAGCGGGAAGAAGCCAGGGACAGTGCTCAGGCCCTGAGTCCAAGGCCCAGGACTGGCAAAAAAAAAAAAAAAAAAGAAAGCACTGAGGGAGCCCTTGTTACATAGGATGATGTTGAGGTCGTGTTCAGAGTGTACATCTGTGTCAATGAAGGGAGGAGAGGTCCCCAGTCAGGTTCCACAGAGAGTAACCTGCATCAGGGTGCAGATGGGAATGATGAATTTAGGAGCCCATGATACCAGCAGCCACCTTATCTTTCTCCCTGGGCAAGTGACCTTGAAGGCCAGAACCACAGTCATAGTTTGGGCCAAGAGTGCAGAAACAGCTACAGTGAATGCAACTCCAGTTGCTGTAGAATGCAGGTGACTGTGTTGGGACGGCTCAAAAAGAGCAAGGGACAGAGAAAACAGAAGATGAGGGAGATGAGCAGGATGTAGATGAGAGCCTGGTTATTAGCCTTGACAATGGGGGTGTTGTGATGTTTCACAAAGACCCCAAAAACAACTGCTGTAAGTGTAGATAAGCAAAGAGCCATGCAGCCCAATAACATCCCCAAGGGCTCTCCATAAGCCAGGAAGCTTGCTGCTCTTTGGAGACACTGGTTTCTCTGTGTGTTGGCATACTGATGATATGGACACCTCACACACTGTTCCATATCTGGTGAGGAAGTACAATAGCCATTAGTAACTTTTCAGTACTTAAAAGCAAATTAGAAAATCCCTACATAAAGATAGTTCTATTATGTCAACACTAAAAAGCATAAAAGTAAACAATACCAAGTATTACTAACCATTTTATTTATATTTGTTCATGCTCTCATATGCATTCCCACACTGCATTTTTTAAATCTAATTGAAACTTTTTACCCACATAGCTATTGTTCATATTATTTCTTGCCATTTCTAATTTCCTATCAAAATTTTCTGAACCTCTTCATGCTGCCATAATAATTCTCAGCCTTGTTTTCCCTGCTCAAACCTCTCATGCAAAATTGTAGAGAGTAAAGCTTGCACCTTCCTGTATTATTCTGTCCAATATACATAGGAGCCCTGTAGCTGTTACTTGCAGTTGTTATATTTGTCAATACTACGCACATGCAAAGGAGTGGTGAAGAGAATCAGCTCAATCTTTGAAGCTCTGAAGTCATTCTATGCACAGTTCTGCCTGCTTCCTTCACCAAACCCAGCCCACAGCAGGTGCTCCCTTGCAAGAACAGTCCTGAACACTAATAAACATAAGCAAGACCTGTAGGTTTCGTTTTTGAAGTCTAAAGGTAATTTTGAAAGAAAGGGAGACCTTGTACTTAAAAAATGCTTTTCACTTACTATGATAGAAGTTAAACTTACCTGACTGAGTAGTTGAATGCACATGCATACAACAGACTAGACAAAAAGACCCCATACATAATTCAGAGCTTGTGATGTTTTTGTTCAAGGTGCAGTATCATCCATTGTCACAATTAGACTACTAAATGAAGGAGGATTTGAGGCTACAATTCCAATACACAATTTTTGCACTAGAAGAGAGTATGAAGGTCTCTCTAAACATGAACTCACCAGTCACATTAGGTTCCATAATACCAGACGTGTCATTTTCACCAAGAGATGACTCCACATTAGAGTATATGAATCCAGCAGAACATGGCTAAATGTGAAAAACATAAATTATTCACCAAGAGTACCTTGAAAAGGTATCTTTCAGAAATGCAGGATAAAGGATAAAGGCATAAAGATATTCTAAGACATGCATAGGTTAAGAGAATATATCTCCACCAGACCTGTTCTACAACAATGCTAAAGTCTTTTAATCCTTTGCACAGAGGCCATGAATGAACAATAAATATATAAGAATATGTAATACTTACTATTATGTGACTATAAAGCAACCTGAGAATGTTTTAAGTTTAAATGCAGTAGCAAAATGGTACACATAATCCTTATAAATGGAGACACATGTTTAATATAACTGTCTACAAATGACTACAGAAACATGTAAAATTGAGTGTTCATTATCACAAACAATAGGGGGATTACAATGCCATTCTGCATTCATTTGTGTGTCTTCAATATTTTATCTTCAAATATTCAACAAAAATTTTCATTAGAAATTAGTGAAAATATTTAATCATCACATTTCTGCACATTTAGTTAAGGGATTTGATTGTATCCCTCTGTTACTTCTGTGTGCATTTTCTCTTACTTTCATCCTCATCATCATGGATAGTTTTAATCATTCCATAATAGCTTGTTGTAATCTATTTTGAGCCCCCTATGTATAACAGTCAAATGAAAACTAATGACCCAAACACACTACTATCGAACTCACATAGTAACCACTGAAGACTCTAAAAGGACAGAAAGTGAAACTTCAGTAAACCTGGAGAGCACGCTACATAATGGCAATAAGATGTGATCTCTCAACAATGACTCATTATAGAAATGCAGGAAATTCTATCAAGAGGAGCCATAATGGCTGAATGAATAACAAAAATAAAGGCCAAACAATAGGGTGATTCCAAGAAACTTACTTCACTGCCAATAGCCCCCAATTTAACAGAGATACACACTAAACAAGAAGCTTATTTGCATAAGAGCAGTGAATCCTGTGTAAAGGCTATGGTGGCTTAGTATCTACCTTCACTGTAGAATTTAAAGAGCCTGCACAAGAAAAGCAGCAATGGGAATGTACAACTGAACTGGCCACAGTCAGAGGCAGAGAAAATTCACCACAGCATGGGAAGTTCTGAAGCAACACTGGGAACCATGAGTACCACAATAAGAACATCTCCCTCTTGGAGAACAGCATCTGGCTGGAAACCTCATTCCCCAGTGACAGGTGCACCATTTTTTTTAATGTGTCAAAGAGACCATCCAAGCAGCTGGCTAGAAACACATGGATTAGAGAATTCATCTTTCCTCTAGGATTTAGGAGCTAAGAACAGGCCTTAACAACCTAGCTATTTCTCAGTTGATCTGAGTTGGAATCTGGGTAACAACCACACTGCCATATTACAAAGGCTTCAGAATTGAATTGTTCCCCAGTCCCCTGCACTCAAACAGTAGAGAACCAAACATACAAACGTTACAGACATCTACCCGTGAACTAAGTGACCCACTGGTGCTACCTAGAACACGACTACAAGGACAGCTGAAAATCTCAGCAACAAAAGTAGAAACCCAGCTAAGTACTGTATAAATACTAAGAAACACTGTCATAACATCAGTGGATGTAGATTTGCATCAACTGACTCACCTTCTGATTTCTAATTGCAGTGGCCCACTTATCTACAAGAAAGACTTTGGGGATAAATATTACTATCTGTAGTCAGCAGCATGCACAAAATTTTACTAAGCCAGACCACAGTCCTCCTCATATCTATAGGCAACAAAAAATATTCATTGGATGAAACTATAATACTCAATGTGTCTATGTTAGCACACACACACACACACACACACACACACACACACACACACACAGAGAGAGAGAGAGAGAGAGAGAGAGAGAGATTAAAGCCTGGATACCGTCCATGAGCTTTTTTGCTCAAAGGCAGCATTCTACCAACTTGAGCCACAGCTCCACTTCCAGCTTTTGGCTGGATAATTGAAGATAACATCTTATTGGAGATGAACACCCAGGATGGCTTGAAATCACTATCCTCAGATATCATTCTCAAGTAGTTAGGATTATGACCGTGAGGTACCAGCCTACAATAAGAACATTTAATCAGTGTCCTCAAAATGTAAGTTTTCCCAAAGAAAACTCAGAGCTTGTGGGGAAGGAAATATGCCTGCAGCCTTTTAGTACAAAACTCATGATACTGACTCAGGTGTTGGTAGTCACTTTATCCTCTACAGTGACAGCTGGGACTATGAAGATACAGGTATTCTGGAATAAAGTGAAGACCTTACATCCCTGGAAAGAAGAAGCTACATGGAAGGAAACCACAGTCCTCTCCCACAAGCAGGCAGAAATTACTCAACATTAGATGCAAAATAAAATCATGAAACTGAGCTGTTTCAGGTGCAATAGGGATAGGCAGTCAGGGTACAGAAGACAGATAATATTGATGTGTGCACCCAAGTTCCCTCAGCTATTGTCCATCCTGAGAACAAAAACAGCTCATGGTCATAAAATACTGAGTAACTTATGGCTTGTTGCCTAGAAGCATCACTGTTACTTCGATTTGTTCCCAAAGTGTAGAGAGGGAAAAACCCAGCAATCATCGCATCCATGTGCGCTCGGTGCTTCATCTTGGAAAAGCAGCTAGTGCCAGTCAAGGAGCTGACAGGGAGGGAAATCTGGAGAAGAAGGAGTGTGAAAATCGATGAGCACATCCCTAAAGCATCTGCCAAGCTGAAATCCTGGCTGGAAGTCATGCCCATCATGTTAGGTGTATATGTTCATATATATCTTTGTATATGTGTGTTTTATCAGGGATGTAAAGTATAGCCCACCTTATTTCATTGAATCCTTTTGAGAGTACTCAGGAAGAATCAGTAATACTCTTCCCTGGGTCTCTGCATCTGAGGTTTTGAATCCAGGAGAAAAACATGGATGAGAAAACATGTTTGCAGATTCTTTCTCTTCATCTCAGGTGCTATAATCCTCTCCAAGATGACAGTGAAGCCCCAGGGATGAAGTTACTTGGATATATTTGGTCCAATATCTATGTTAAGAAACTATTTGCCTGAAAGCCATTTGGGATGATGAAATTGGATTGTATCAGAAGATGCCATGTCAGGGGCCACAGAGAAATGCCCAGAAAAGAAATGTATGCCAATGAGAATTCAGCCAGTTATTATGGCATCACACCCAGAGGATCTCATCACACTCCCAATGCCCATAACAGCTACAGAACATCGCTGGTTGATCCAAGCAGGTTTCAAGGGCAGAGGCCTCTACAAATGCATCTCTTTACTATTGTCCAACAAAACAATAATAAGTCAAGGTCAATGCAGAAGTTGATTTGCACCTTTGAATTCTTAATTTTCAGCTTCAAAATGTTCATTTTTTACTCAACATGCTAACATAGATCAAGATTGTTTTCCCATGATGCAACGTCTGAGCACACGTGGTAATGGAAAGAACACTTGTCTCTCACAAGCCTCAATGAACATCAAATTCAACTCAATCTTTTCTGCGTGTCAAAATATAGCAGAATGAGTGGCGCTGTAGCTCATGTGGTAGAGTGCTAGCCTTGAGCAAAAAGAAGCCAGGGACAGTGCTCAGGCCCTGACTTCAAGCCCCAGGACTGGCAAAAAAAAATGTTTGCTGATTTTTGTGGCTGGGAATATGGCCTTGTGGCAAGAGTGCTTGCCTCTTATACATGAAGCCCTAGGTTCAATTCCTCAGTACCACATATACAGAAAATGGCCAGAAGTGGCGCTGTGGCTCAAGTGGTCAAATGTTAGCCTTGAGCAAAAAGAAGCCAGGGACAGTGCTCAGGCCCTGAGTACAAGCCCCAGGACTGGGAAAAGAAAAAACATATATAGCAGAATAAAATTCCATGCACAGACCTCAAAGGCCCTAGAGAAGAGAGCTAATTCAGAGCAGTGAAGGTATTCTGTATAAAGCTGCAGTGTTGGATGCACATTATACGATCATGCACTGGGTATCTGAAATTATGCATCACAGTATAAATGAAGGACTAAACAACATATGTACTTTACATTAGCAGAAGGAAAAAAACTTCCTAATGATGCTGCCACTCATCTATTATACTTGCATACTCATTATATTATACAGAATTTTATCACTTATTTTTTAAGTTCTTAGTTGCACATGATAGCTGTCCAAAGGTTTTATTTAAACACATTACACGTGTGCATTCAGTGGACCTCAATCTCACAAAGTAGTGGCACTGATTCATATCACATACATATTTATAGTTTCATGAGGAACTTACAGACTGATTTGCATCATAGATGGATAAAACTATCATGAACTCCATCACATAGAAATTTTTCACCCATACTAGAATCGGAGTTTTGCATTTTTGTAAGTTTGCTATGGGTATTTCATTTTCTTTATAAACTCTGAGAATTGTTTTACATTTTTACTCTCAGCCCCTTTTTCATCGTATGTTTTCATTGTAATTGTTCTATTTACACTCACTGAAATTCTTGAATATGTGCTTTATATCTTTTGCACACATTGGAATACTCATCAATTTATAGACACAATCTCTTCAAATACTGTATTTTTTCCATTTGGTCTTCCCCAATACACGAATTGCACAAATATTTTGCCCTCTGATTTTTGGTGGCACTGAGGTATGAGTTTAGAGCCTCATGGTCCATAGAAATTGCTCAATCCCTCGAGCTATATGCTTACCAGTTTTGCATTGTTTGATTTTCACATGAAATCTAGCTCTCTTGCCCAGAGAGATCTCAGGTCCTACTTTAGGTTAGTGAGTAGTGGGGAATAAACATATGTATTACCAGCTCCAACCTCTGTATTTAAAAAAATTTTTTTTCTCAGTGATCTACTTGATATATTTATTTTAGCTGCTTTTAAAATTAGGCTCATTTTATATTACCTGAATTTCATATACTAGAAGATTTACATAGTTCTTTCTAGAAATTACATTTCTCTGCTTAAATTCTTTTCATTTACTTTCATTTTGTACACATTTTATATAGTTTTATTTATTTAAAAATAGCTATTTCATTATATTGGTAATTCCAATCCTTGGGATATTTATAGTTCTACTACTGTCTTCTTAATTATATGCCACATTTATTTATTTAAATGGCATTTTATATTTACTCTGGCCCCAGGGTTCAAAGATCTCTGGAAGCTGAAACAGGCAGGTTTTCTCCAGATAAAACACATGTCTCCAATTTCAGGCAGGAAGACAGAAGGAATATTCATAAATACTCATCGTAGATGGAGTTGGAATGGAGAATGGGTTATCATTTTAGGTTGGTCCAGCTTGCATCTGGTCCATGGTGTATTGAGGATGAGGCCAGCAGCATTCATTTCATATTTATCCCCTTCTGTGTTGGGATCTACTCATCAATAGAAGACCATGAAAAACCAGCTGTCCAACCTTGAGGATTGTAAATGTCAAAGCAGGTGCCGGATTCACATCAAAACTACTCTGAGACAAGAACTTTGTAACTATAGAGATGTTACCTCAGAGGGTTCTAAGAGGCGATTGTGGGAAGGGGTGAATGCTGATGTCATAACAGTTACTACCTTCTCTCAACTGCTTTCACCAACCACTCTATACCTTCACTATGGTGTTCTCAGCTCAAGTAATACAAATACCTGCTATGTCAGTCCCTATTATTCTTTTTCTGATACCAGTATGGTAAAGAAATTTTAGTAAACTGAAGATAGCTGAAGTAACAGGTGAGACCATTTAAATAAAATTATTCTACCTGAAACTATACTGTAGTCATGACCCAACATTATAATCTCTTTACAGAAAGTGGCCAGAAATAAACCTTCTTCTCTAGCCAAGATGAAAGACATGGAAAAACCTCTGGGAACCTTAAAAAATGAAGCAAACAATCAGGAAGATAAAGGAGAAGAACAAGAACTGTAAGAATGACATCAATGGAGATGGTAGTCTGAATTTGGAGGGATAATGGTGGGGTGCTTCACTTATTTTATTCATTACTGCCCTCTGAAATGGATAAAGATAGAACAGATCCCACAACTTTTCTAAAATAGTGAAATATAGACTTGAAAACATATTTATCCTCTGTTTATATGAAACAGACATTTGTCAAAGTAAAAATTCATCTAGACCCATCAGCACCATATCACATTTTAAGGATGAAGACCAGGGGCATACAATGACTTTACACTATTGACTAATCTGGAGACAAAGCCCATAATCATTAAAATGTGATTTTGGAAATGTTGATGAATATGTTGCATGAAATGACAACTTATATTCCTGAAGTAATTCATTCTACTCGCTAGCATTGGCTCTCTTATAGCTTCTTAAGAATGAAATATGCTCATAATTTGCACTAATAACCCTAGCTACTCAGGAAAAGGAGATCTGAAGACAAAGGTTCAAGCCTATTGGGGAAAGAAAGCCACAAAAGTCTTGAACCACCAAAAATCCAGAAGTGGAGTGGTGGCTCAAGTGGTAGAACACCAGAAGGATTAAGCAAAAATGTTAAGGGACAACACTTAGATCTTAATTGCAAGCACTTGTACTGGTACCAAAAATGAATTTTACTACTGAGTATACTGAATGTAATGTTTGTGTTCCATTGGACATATATGTCTCATATGCACTAATAACACTAAATCATTACTTACTTTTAAATAAGAGATGATAGTTGTATTTTCAAAGCAGTTTCTCTGAAAGTAACCTTGAAAGAACTTAGAACTGAACAACTGATCTTAATTCTGAGTTAGTGTCTATCAATTACAGAGGCAAAAATATTGACAGGGGTGTAGATATTCTTATGACAAAGGGAAGGCATAGCATTCAAAAGAATCACTCATTTTCCAACAATAATCCATTAAGTAGAGTGATGGAAGATAAAGCTCTCTGATTACATGTGCCTGGTATTAAACTGCTCAAACTTTTCCCATTAGATTTTTCCCTTTTTTTAAAAAAAACTCTGGGCTGGGGATATGGCCTAGTGGCAAGAGTGCCTGCCTCGTATACATGAGGCCCTGGGTTCGATTCCCCAGCACCACATATACAGAAATCGGCCAGAAGTGGAGCTGTGGCTTAAGTGGCAGAGTGCTAGCCTTGAGCAACAAGAAGCCAGGGACAGTGCTCAGGCCCTGAATCCAAGCCCCAGGACTGGCAAGAAAACCAAACAAAAAACAACAACTCTAACTGCTAAGTAATTGTAGAAAGAGTTACGATTCTAGAAGTGCGTTGGGAATACAATGCTTCTTGGGAAAATATCACCCTTCCTTTATTCTTCCACATTTCCCTCTCCATCTCTAGCTACAAATTACATAGTGTACATTGAATACAATGACTGAACTGCTCACCCTTCTACTCTACATATCTCTGCCTCCCTTTTGTCCCCCAACGTCTTTCCATTTCCTGATATCCATTATGTTTAACTGAACTTCAGATTCTCAGAAGAGATATGCCTTTGGGTTCATCCCACAAGTATAACTACTTCTAGTCAGTTTATGTGTAAATGCATCAAACCCTGTATTTGTTAACGTATTTCATTGCATTCTAGGTCTGTTTTCCACTTTTGAGAGCACACACATGCTATTTCCTCCTCAGCCTCCCTTACCTCTTTTACATGAAAAATTTTAGGTCCATCCATTTCCCTGCAATTGATCTATTATTCTTTCTAATGAATATGTAAAATTCCATTGTGAATATGTACCACATGTTCTTGATGCAGATTTCTGTTGTAGAGCATTTGTGAGCTTTTCCACAACTTGGTTATTGTGAATGCAGATAGAGCATTTCTTTTAAAACTACACAAATACAAACACCCACTGTTCTGCTCTGGCCTTGAGTTCAAGCCTCACTAGTTGTACATAAAGTAAAAATTAAGAGAATGATCATATTGAAAAAAGATACACTCCAAATGCAACTCACTTTTAAAGAGTGTCAAAGATAAAGTAAGTTTTGGCACTTGTTGATAGTTTGATCAAGATCTCATAGAATCTGATCTTGGTTCAAGTTGAGCAAAGAGAAGAATCTCATATTTTGACCATCTGCCTCTATTGTCATCTTTCCACCACCTCCATCGTTATAGTCTTAAAGTGTCTTCAGGTGTTAGAACTTCTTCCCAGGCAGGAAAACCCATTGAGCCCTTCAGGTTAGCACAAAAACAAATCAAATCACACAAAAAACCATAGTTCAAGTGATAGAACACTTGAACAAAAATGCCCAAGAACAGTGTTCCTGCTCTGAGTTCAAACTCCAAGACTGAAACAAAGAAGAGAGAGCCAAGTGAGCATTTTTTTTTTTTTGCCTGAATCGGCTTTGAATTGACATCCTCAGATGTCAACTTCCTGAATACCTAGGACTACAGAAAGCAACCACTGGCAAGTAGAAGAAAGTTTCTTTGGTTTTTATGTAATATAAATAAATACTAACAACTAGCTGCAACCATGTTTGATTTGCAACGCCTGGAGAAAGGAGAACCATCAGAAACAACATAAATGTGCCTGTTGTATTCATATCTAATTTGACTTTCTGATTTTATGTCCATTTTTGGTCCACAGGACAGAAGATAAACATACTACTTTCCTCTCAAGGCAGTCATCTTCATTATATTCTGTCCCGGAGTTGTCAGGTTCAGATGGTATCAAACTTCTCTTATCAGGGTCAATATTCCTAGATCGGATTCGAGGGTTCTACCTATCCTCTTCCCCTGAGAGAAGTGGGATGAGTATATCAACAGAGGGGCCAAGGACATCTAAATCTACTGACATAACCTGTTCCAGAGAAGACAAGGGTATGGGTAAATATGTAAAAAAAAATCTTAGTTTATTTGTAAAGCATGTATTTCTTTTTAAGTTACTTTATTGTTGTTTGAGTGGTGATATACAGTGGGGTTACGTTTATAAGGGTCAGGTAATAAGTACATTTTCCCTTCCTTTGACTTAGTATCATTTATTCCCTCATGCACTCCCATTGCCACCTTCTCTTTGCTGCCCACAAGTTGACTGGTTCACTTTCATCAATTTCCAGTGCAGCCAGTGTACTTTTTCCACGCATTTTCCATTGATTCTGTACCTTTCTATCAGTTTTCCTCACATGTGCACAGGTACACACCATATATGAGGTAAAGGATACATCATCTTCTGAAAATGCAAAGACAAATTAAGAAAAAGTCCCTTTCCTTATCTCTAGAATTAATTTCATTTTGTAAATTATTTTATAGAAATATGAAGAGGTTCTTGGGTGTTACAGCCTAATGATTATCTCCTAAGACTATCCTCTTTTGGTCTTTCTGCCTATAGGTGTCTAGAATCCTGTATACTTTGTCATATCCCATTGCATTTTAAATATAACTTCGGCATATCAACAAGACCATGTGCCAATTTTCTCTCTGATCTTGGCTTATCTCACTCAACATGACTTGTTCTAGTTTCATCCTTTTCCCCATGAATGCCGTTATTTTATCCTTTCTGTTGGTTGTATAAAATTCCCTTGTATATAGGTAAGATTCATTTATCATTGGGCATTTGTGTTTTTGTATCTTATTATGGCTCTGTAGTAGAGCTTGAAATTTGGCATTGTGATATTATCTGTAATTGTCTCTTTTGCCTCAAATTGCTTTGCTTATTTTATCTCTTTTGTTTTTCCGTGCGGATTTCAGATTTTTTCCCCTTTTTCAGTAAAGAACATCATAGGGATTTTATGTATTTCATTGAATTTGTATATCACTTTTTGCACTATGGCCATTTTCATAGTATTGATTCTACCTCTCCAAGAACATGGAAGTTGTTTCCATTTCCTGGTTTTCCTCTTTGTGTTTTTTGTTTAGATTTTTATTTAGTTAGTTAGCTAGTTTTGGGGTTGTTGATTTTTTTTTTTTTGCAAGTCCTGGGTCTTGAACTCAGGGCCTGAGCACTGTTCCTGACTTCTTTTTGCTCAAGGTTAGCACTCTACCACTTGAGCCACAGTGCCACTTCTTGCTTTTTCTATATATGTGGTGCTGAGGAATCAAACCCGGGGCTTCATGTATATGAGGTGAGCACTTTACCACTAGGCCAAATTCTCAGCCCCTTTTTCGATTTTTATAGCTTTTTTTAACTTTTCTTTTTTTTTCTTCAAATTTTTATTATCAAACTGATGTACAGAGAGGTTACAGTTTCATACATTAGGCATTGGATACAATTGTTATATCACAATTGTAACTACTTTCAAAGTCCTATGTGTATGTGTAGTTTCTATTATTGATGATGTTCTTGTATCACCTTCCTGTGTTTGTACCTACACTATCTCTGTAATCTTATCTGAGTATATTGGAAACCGTGTTTACTGGTATTGGAAGTAGGAAATTCAAAGGGAATACCAAATTTGAGAGACACAGGGTAAAAAAAAGAGAAACAACTATAAAAGCAATACTTGCAAAACTGTTTGGTGTAAATGAACTGAACACCTGGGGGGGGAGGGAAAGGGGGAGAGGGAGGGGGGCATGAGGGACAAGGTAACAAACAGTACAAGAAATGTATCTAATGCCGATTTTTATAGCTTTCACTAAATAGATCTTTTACATCTTTGGTCAGGTTAATTCCCAGATTTCTTTTAGGCTATTGCAAATTGTTTAATGATTTTCCCTTTCTGTTTGTACTTTGTTAGTATATAGAAAGACTACTGTTTTCTGTGGGTTAATTTTACATCCTGCCAAATAGCTGAAGTAGTCAATTAGTTAGTTCTAGGAGATTTGGAGTGGACTTTTCTAGATCCTTCAGGTATAAAATCATGTTATCTTCATACAGGGATAGTCTAATTTCTTTCCCTATGTGGACAGATTTAATATTCTTATCTTGCCTTATTGCTCTGGCTAAGAAATACAAAATTCTATTAAAGAGGAGTGGACAGAATGGGCATCCTTGCCTTGTTCTTGATTTTAGGGGAAATGGTTTTATTTTTACCCCATTTAGTATGTTATTGAATATTCCTTCTATTTCTAATTTCTCCAGAGCTTTTAACATGAACGGATGCTGTACTTTGTCGAAGACTTTTTCATTGTAGAGGTCCTTAACTTCCTTGGTTAAGTTGATCATGGGCATTTTTGTGGTTATTGCAAAAAGAATTACTTTCTTAATTTCAGCCTCTCCTATCTCACTATTGGCATAGAGAAAAGTTACTGGTTTTTGTGGGTATATATTATACCATGCTACTTTTCCAAAGTTTCAGATCGTTGCAAGTCACTTGGGAGTTGAGTCTAAGGGATTCCTTAAATATAGGCTCATGTCATGTGCAAAAAGGGAGGGTTTTACTTCTACTTTCCCTATTTGTATCACCTTTATTTTTGCAGCTTGCCTCATTGCGCTACATAGGCCTTCTAATACTGTATTGAAGAGGAGTGGAGAGAGCAAACATCATCGTCTTGTTCATGGTTTTAGAGTATTGGTGTGAGTTCTGTTTTGAAGGCCTTCTAGAATTAGGCTGTGAATCTGTTTGGAACTGGGTGTTCACTCGAGGTGTAGAGTTACTTCCTAGTAAGCAGAAAGCCCTGATTTCCAGTAGCACACAAACACAAAGTTTTTTGTTTGATTGTTTTGTTTAATTTTGTTTCTCTTATATTCCCTTCCTATGGTTGTACCCCCGCTACCACTATATCTCATCTGAATACCCTGGATACTGTTTATATGGTATTAGAACTGGGGAAGGGAAAGGGAATATCAAAATTGAGAGGCAAAGGACAAAAAGAAAAAACATTCCAAAATCAATACTTATAAAACTATTTGGTGTAAATCAACTGCACAACTCTTGGGGAGAGGGAAAGGAGGAGGCAGGGCAAGGGGGTGATGAGGGAGGAGGTAACAAGTTGAACAAGAAATGTACTCACTGCCTTACATATGAATCTGTAACCCCTCTGTACCATACTTTGACAATAAAGAAAAAGGTTTAAAAGAACCACAAAGTTATCTTACTTATGCTAAAGTTTAATTGAGATGTTTGAAAATCTCATAACATGGAATAGATACAGCACTTGTGATTAGAAAAAAACTTTACAGCAGCTTCTTTTAGAAGAGTCTAGACTTTTTCTTTTTTTTTTTTTCCTCTAGTCCTGGGGCTTGGACTCAGGGCCTGAGCACTGTCATTAAGCTTCTTTTTGCTCAAGGCTCTTACTCTACCTCTTGAGCCACAGCACCATTTCCAACTTTTTCTGTTTATGCAATTCTGAGGAATTGAACCCAGGGCTTCATGCATGCTAGGCAAGCACTCTAACACTAAGCCACATTCTCAGCCAGAAGAGTCTAGATTTTGATTCTTTATTTCAACTAGCAATTGACTATTGTGTTTCAAAACTATTGGCAGAAATCCTGCCTTACCCATCTTATGCCTCCATTTCTCTTTCATGTTATAGATATTTATATTCTGAATGTCTATGTGTTACATTTAATGTCACTTCTGAAATTCCACCTTAAATATCACAATGTACTATGGATTTGTCCTGCTCAAAATACAGGTTTATTCTCTCTTTTCTTGTTTGAATTACTAATTTAAATTTACTGAAGAGGCTTCCTCAGTCAGTATGGACCTTCTTGAAATGACAAACCCTCAAGTTTGAAAAACTGAAAATAGAATTACTAGTCCCTGTGAGTGTCTCAACCCTGTAATTCAAGCTACTAAGAAGGCTACTATCTGAGAATTGTGGCTTGAAGCCAACCTGGGCAGAAAGCACTTTGACAACCATATCTCCACCTTAACTTCCAAAATCCAGTGAGGCTTGAGCAATGGGTGAAAACTTTAAGTCTTTATCTAAGGGAAGGAGCAACAGGCTATCTGAAGTATCTATCTAAATATTATCTAATCAAACTGTCTAACTAAACTACACAAGGAACCAATTGAATAATTATATTTTGGGTCATACCTGATGAGTGTAGAAAACACAGAAGAGCATGAGGCAATGTTTGTCTACCTCATATCCAAATTTAGTAAATGCAAATATTTTCCCTACTCAAATCTTTGGTGAAAGTAATATTTGCATACTCAGTATTACCAACACAAATAAGCAATCATTATATAGTCATTATGCTGATGATAGAATTGAAGTCCTAGAGATCTGAATTCATCTGTATGAATTAAGGGCACTTACTGAAAATACTCAAGAGCTGTTTTATAGATATTCCTTTAAAGCTTTTACTTCCAATTGGGCTTGATGATGACCAATGACCATAAAACCTAAAAGAAATATCATAGGAGCCTGGAAGAATGATAATATCCTTGGGTTCTTTCCATGTCCATTTATTTATATGTCTATCATTTGCTTCTCTGTTTAATTAGGAATGGGGAAATTGTCAGTTCCTGAGACAGTTGTGACTGGAGAAGGAGAAGATTATTTCCTTTCTTTGTTTGGTGCTTCAAAGAAACTTAGTGCACAGTCTATCCAATGCCAGGATCCTAGCAAACAACTTTCTATGATGCTTGAAGAAGTTGGAAGATCCACTTCCAGGTATTTATTTTATTTGAATAATGTGATGACCTCTACTGAGATAAGACAAATGAATAAATAGAAAAAAAGATCTATTATTTGGATTCATGATTTATCAAAAGTGCTAAGCAGTTCATTATAATATTAGTGCATTCTAAGCAAATAAAAATGAATGTTCTAGAAAATCAAACAAGAAATGATGATCTTTTGTAGTTGTTGCTGTTTGGTGTAAATGACCTGAAAAACTCATGGGGTGGAAAGGGAAAGGTGGAGGGGAGAGGGGGAATGAGGGAGGAGGAAACTAACAGTACAAGAAATGTATTCAATGCCTAATGTATGAAACTGTAACCTCTCTGTAATTCAGTTTGATAATAAAAACTTAAAATTAAAAAAATAAATGATGATCTTAAAAAAAAACTAGAAGAGGCTCAGTACTAGTGTTTCACTTCTGTAAGCCTAGCTACTCAGGAGGCTGAGATTTGAGGATGATGGTTCAAAGCCAACAGGAAAGTTCATGACCTTCTTATCTACAACTAACCAATATGCCAGGAAATGGTTCAAGTTGTAGATCACTAGCCTTAATTTAAAAAACTTAGAGGTAGTGGTGCCCAGACCCTGAGTTCAAGCCACAGTACTGTCCCATCATAGTTATTACAATAATAAAACTATATATATTTTTTACAAATACACCAACCCAATTATTCATGGACCTATTTTATTGTTTGTGAATCCTTCAGACATTCTGATGTTTTTAACTTGTTCTAGGCAAAATGAGAGTGATGGGATGTTACTTTCATGATGCATTTTTGAGACTGGCAATATTCCTGGTAAACCAATTGATTAGGAAAAAATCGTAATACTGAGTAAAAAAAGAAAAGAGCTGACTCACCCTGCTCACCAGAAAACTCTTGTTTTCTGAGCAACAGGGATTATAGTAGGGTTTCAGTGGCTCAGCCCTGTAATTCTGGCTCCACCAGGAGACTAAGATATGAGGATCATGGTTCAAAGCCAGCCAAGGCAGTCAAGCCCTGAGACTCTTACCTGCAATTAAATCCCAAAAAGCTGCAAGTGTAGGAATAGCTGTGGTCATTGAGTGCCAACCAAGAACAAAATCTGAAATACAGAATCTAAGCCCCAAGTTAAAGCCCCAGGACATGTGCACATGTGTGCACACACACGCACACACACACACACTCACATGCATACAATGTGACCTATTACAAACAAATTGATGAAAGATGTGAAATGAGTTAATGAATTTAGTGTTCAGACTTTCATATCAGATAGGAAGAAATACTTTTCCTCTCCTAATGCTGTGTGTTAAAATCGATCTCTCATACCTTATTGGCATTATAAGTTAAATAGAGAAAACTAAATGTATCTATAACAATTTCCAACTGAGTCATCAAATCAAAGACGAAGAGCATTTCATTCAGTACCTTCATTCACACCTACTCTCTTAAAATGGTGAAGTATTTTAGGCAAAAGTATGTGAGATAATATATGAACATGATTTTAAGTATTTTTGGTCAGGTTAAAGAAGACATTCAGGTGAGGTCAGAGAGAGACAGTTAAGTCAACAAGGTTTAGAGGAAATTTTGCATCCTGCCTGGGTTGATCTGGGATTTTTGAGAATATCATTTATACTAGACTTCAAAAATGAGTACGTTTTTGCTATGGTTTAATATTGTCACTGAGGGAAGGAACAGTAGTTTTGTATTGAATCATTGAAAGTTTAGAAAGCTACTTGATATCTTCCCTTGGGATATATACTATGAAACTTGAAGGACTGTATTTTTATTGAGTTGTCTATGTGATATGAATCATTTTTGTGATATAAATCAATTAATTAACTTTAGCGATGAAACAATTTTTCATGAGGTTGCAAAGCATGTCATTTGTATGTAGAACTTGTCCAACAGAATGTGGAATTGAGAAAGAGCTTCCAAAGCATATTTATTATTACAGTGAACTGAGGACATTCCTATCTGGAGTCAGTGTATAATCCCTGTATTTTATACTCTAGTTCTCTTGATGAAATTAAAATAGCAGAAGTCAACATCAGGGGTTTATTTGTGAGAATCGCTAACTCGTCCTTTGACAAAGAACTGCAGATTGGAAATTATACACTTCTGCAAAATATTAATGGCAAATCAATTTCTTCTTACAAATTTCTTCCAAATATCTCACTTCCGGCCAATTCCACAGTAACAGTGAGTAAACATTGTAAAGATTTGAAATAAGATTACATAATTCCCATTTCAATTTCATTTACACTACAATTTCATTTAGCCCATACAGACAGTCTATCCATATGATGCAATTTTATGCAATTTTGTGGTGGTAGGAGTGTTGGTGAATTATAACACTTGTTTTATATCATGGAAGTATTTTAATGCTCATAATTTAATATTTGCCAATTTCCTTATTTAGATATATGTTATATTTTGCATTGACCACTTTAATATTAAAATGAAATTCCATACAGTAAACCAAATTTATTCTAGAAAGAAAAGCAAAGGGATTATTTTATCAGCGAACAATAAATGAGTTGATAGAGGAGAGTTATCCCTAGATTTCTTGCACATTCCTTTAGAAATCTTAGAGTGGCTCTTTGGTGTGACATGGCTTGCCATACAGAAATGACTGTTATATCACTGTTGTAATTACTTTCAACATGCGATTTGAAACTGTAGTTTCTATTATTGATGATCCTCTTGTATCCCCTTCCTGTGGTTGTACCTGCACTATCTCTGTATCTTATCTGAGTACATTGGAAACCATCTGCACAGGTATTAGAACTAGGAAACTGAAAGGGAATACCAAAATCGAGAGACACAGGGTAAAAAAGAAAAATGATTACAAAAGCAATACTTGCAAAACTGTTTAGTGTAAATCTACTGAACAACTCATGGGCGGAAAGGGATAGGGGGAGGCAGGAGGGGGAATGAGGGAGGAGGTAACAAACAGTACAAGAAATGTATCCAATGCCTAACGTATGAAACTGTAACCCCTCTGTATATCAGTTTGACAATAATTTTTTTAAAAAATGAATCAGTATATTTTAAAACTGTATGTGAACGTTATGATGGTGGTACACACCTGTAGTGTATGCTACTCAGGAGGCTGGAGAAGAAAGACTTCTGAGCTGAAATGAGCAACCCAATGAGACTCCTTTATGTCTAAAAATGAAAATGCATAAATAAATTGGATTCAGAATTTATCTTCTCTGAAGTACTGAATCACCATAACTCTATGTCATTAGAGCTAGGTTGACCCCTAGTGGCATCTGTCACTTAGCATAATGTTTTCTGAAAGGTGTGGGCAGCAGCATCGAAAGCAAAGCACCAGCCCCCATCGGATTTTCTTTGGAAAGAACACAACAAGTTCAAATCAAGTCCAGATTGTACAACGATCCTGTGCAACTCTAAAGGTGAAGTAAGTATCTGATTATTTACAAAACTCTTTCTGGAATGGAGAACTATCTTTACTCTTCTCTTTTACTCTTTCCGTTCTGAAAACATTCAGTAAATTCACAATTTGATGGGCTAACACCCAGCCACGTCATCAATACTCAGTTCCCCGTGTCAAAGTGCCAAAGAACTACAATCTGGCAATAGTAATTTTTGATATTTTACATTTTGTAAGAAGTTACTACAGATTGCAAATTAAGTGAAGGGTTTTAGTTGTGAGGTTAGCCAAGGGAATAATAAAAGTGTTACTACAACCTTCTCTGTTCATTTTTCAAATGTTTTTGGAGATCTTTCTGTAAACATGTACTTGTTACTGTCCAAGCCCTTCTTCTCCATCCATCTCTAAGAACTGAGAATTGGGAAGATAGAATAGGAAGAAGACAGACAGAGACACAGAGACAGAGATGGGGGACAGAGAAAGGGAAAGAGGTGTGAGAGGTGGAGAGAAATAGGAGGGAGAGAGAGGGAGAGAGGACAGAGAGAGAGTATAATTTATGGGAACAAATCTCCAGGGAAAAGAGGTTCTAGCCCTGGGGACCATTGGTGTCTTCAGGGTGTCACTTACATAACTGTGGTATCACCCCCACATTCCCTATGCAGAACCTCATCCTCTTGTGGGATGCTGCCTTCAGCTGGGCAGATCCTCAGCCACCATCTATCCCTAAATTGCCTCATACTAAGGATTGGGGATTTTACATAAAACTAGTATTCTAATGGAGAGGCTTCACAATCCTAATTTCAAATGAGTATGCTCCGTTCATTACAGAATTAAATATATTAGAAATTGCTTTGTGTAACCTGTTCCTACTTTTTTATTTTATATTTTCACTCTACTTTTTCTTGGTGTGATAGATTAGACTCTTTGTTTGGCTTGTACATCATTCTTTGGGGACGAATAGGGTTCAGGGAACAACTATGTGTGCTTCTCATGAGTGTGGTTCACCATTTATGAAAAACAAGATATTATGTTGCAACATCAGTATCACTCAAAATTACATAATTCCAACTCTATTTGGTATTGATGAAGCATCTTTATTTAGGCTGTGGCTTGGTATACTCCTATTCATTGGATGCAAGCATGGGAAAAAGTAGAGACTGACATTGAATTTGATCGATACACCATGAGTATTCCCACATCTCGACCACACATTATTTGGCGGACAACCTCAGAAAGCATAGAACATAGTGACTATGAAGGTGAAGCAGAGAAAGAGGCTACCAAAGATCAGAAGGAAACTACGCAACTTTTCCTTAGAAGGTAAAGGAAGTATTGTTGGTTTGATCAAGTCCTTCCTACATGATGTGATTTGATGACTAGATCATATTAATCATGGGTAAAATTACTATTTTGAATATGATCCATTTGAGAAATATAAAAAACTTGGGCATTTATGTATTTATCAAAAGTGAAGGCTGATGGTCTTTCTTAGGTAATATTAAGACCTCTGACAACTGTATTTTTCCTTGGTGTTGCTGTTCTGTGCAAACTAAAAAAAGAGAATTGACAAAGTGGTGCTATTTCCATGTCTTTTTCGGTGTTTTTAAATCAAGAGAGAAAGATGGATTACCAAGGAGTTTTATGTTGGATCAAAATCCAGTTGTGAGGACAGCAACAGACAAAGGCCTAATATCCATCATCTACAGAGAACTCAAGAAACTAACCCACTCAAAACACAGTAAACCAATTATTAAATGGGCAAAGGAGCAAAAGAGAGACTTCACAGGAGAAGAGATAAAAATGGCAATGAAACATATGAGGAAATGTTCAACATACCTGGTAGTAAAGGAAATTCAAATAAAAACAACCCTGAGATACCACCTCAATCCAGCTAGAATGGCCTATACTCTAAACTCAGGCAACAACAAATGCTGGATGGCACTCACACTATTGGTGTGAGTGCCAACTAGTACAACCACTTTGGAGAACAGTATGGAAATTCTTCAAAAAGCTCAGCATGACATACTCTACTACCCAGCCATACCACTGCTAGGTATCTATCCTGAACAAGAGGTCTCAGGATATGATAAAGACATCCATGTTTATCGCTGCACAATTCACAATAGCCAAAATATGGAAACAACCCAGTGGCCCCACTGCAGATGAATGGACCCAAAACATGTAGTGCCTGTACACAATGGAATACTACATAGCAATTAGAAATGATAAATTATTGGTATCTGAAGGGAAATGGTCAGAGCTTGAACAAATAATGTTGAGCAAGACAAGCCTAGAACACAGAGAACAAAGGCGAATGTTGTCCTTGATATATGACTGTTAAGGGCTGGGGAACAGTAAAGACAAGGTCTGCAAAATAACAGACTTCTTTTCAAAGGATATTTCTACATATTTGGGTCAGCGACTTTACATTATGTATCTAAAACCAAACAACTACTAAAGAAACAAAAATGGTCTAGGATAGACCTATCAGTGGATCACAATAGCTCAACAGCTATGTACACATGATCATATAAGGATAAAACAAATATAACTCCAAGAGAAGGACACAGGCGGATTCTAATGTTGTCATTATGTTTAATGTTCTAAGTGGATTTCCTTTGGAGTACCCTACGTGGTTATATATGATTTTTGTAAACTGGGTATTGTATATATGCTTAACTGAAATAGGGAAAGGAAAGAAAAATGAGGATGTAACAAATATGACAAGAAATGTACTCACTACCTTATTATGTAACTGTCCTTTGCACATCACCGTGTCAATAAAATGTAATTTAAAATATCTGGCTGTGAGTCTGGGAAGGTGGCATAGTGGTAAAGCATTTGCCTAACATGCATTCCTCATCACCACATAAACAGAAAAAGCCAGAAGTGGTACTGTGGCTCACGTGGTAGAGTGCTAGCCTTGAGCAAAGAAGCTTAGGGACAGTGCTCAGGCCCTGAGTTCAACTCGCAGGACTGGCAAAAAAAAATATGGCCGTAGATTAATCACAGAATTTCATTCATATTTACACAAATTGTTCCAATGATGGAATTATTACTCTACCCACCAGCAGAAAAATGTCTGTTCTTTTGGTTTTGAAATACATGTCCATTCTAGTGGATGCACCAATAGTATTTCCAGTCTATTAAATGCATTTTGCATTCAAATTGTTCTCTTTTCTTTTACAGAGCAAAGGAAATCCCACCAATTCTTTTCCCAAATCATAGCCCTTGGTGCAGCAGTCCGGATGTGTCTCCACACCCATACTGTCCTTTGATTAAGCCATACCACCCATTCTGTAGAAGAAGAAAATCCAGCTCTCAAGCAATCAGACCTGCTCCAGTCCTGGGCAAGTCAGAGTGCTTCTCTCTTCACTGGGGAGTAAGGCATAGTGTGTGTGTGTGTGTGTGTGTGTGTGTGTGTGTGTGTGTGTGTGTGTGTATCTGGCTGGCTGTGTGTCTGTGTGAGAGAGAATTGTGCCTGTGTATTCAAGAGGGAAAGAGAGAGGTAAAGAAAGAGGCAAAGACAATGGGACAGAGATAGTAGGAAAACATGTTGAGACAAAGAAAGAGGCAGATGTGGAGACAGATAGAAGCACAGTGACAGAAAAATACAGAGACAAAGGCAGAGACAGGTTGGCAGGCATATACATGGTATTTGGAATCAGGTGACAAATAAGTTTTGTCTTTTTATCAGGCAGGATTCACTGTTCCTACAAAAGTATGCTGTGACAAACTATCCATCTCTTTAAGAGACTCTAATGGCAATCCCAAATGATTTCATTTCTTAATCAGAAGATTGCTAAATTTTATAAATAATTCTTGGTGCTATAAATCATCATGTCCATAGAAGTTGATGACTTCTATCATGCCTAGTACTGGCATAGAGAGAAAAAAAGACTTTTGTATGAATAGTCTTCATAATAAAATAATTCGGTGATATCATATCTGAACCTTTTTAAAAATTTACTTATTGTTATTGTAAAGGTGATTCTCAGAGGGGTTTTGGTAATCTAAGTCAGATAAAGTGTACATTTTGTATACAATGTCACCAATGCCTTCTCTCTCCTGGTTTTTCCCTCTCACTAGCACCCACTAGTGGTATGCTTAATTTTCAAAATAGAGTTCCATGAGTCTCACAGCTGCATTTGCTCACTGAGTTCCCACCAATTCTGCACCTCCTTTTGCCTTCCCAAAGACAGATAAACTACCAAATAAGACAGGGAAATTACAACAACAAAAAAAAACAATGAAGAAAAAAGAAACAGCAGCAAAACAAACCCTGCTTCTTTCCTCTTGCTGGAGTTCATTTCAATAAATATTATTTTATTCAGTCAATTACACATAGCTATTGTGTTGGACCCAGGTAACTGCAGCCTAAAGTCAGGACATGGAGGATGCTAGGGGAATGAACCAAATGCGTATTTTATTTTAGGAGGGCCAAGTTTTTTATACCATTTCAGAAATAGGATCATAAGACATGAATTTATAGCTTCAGGAGTAGAGATCAAGCAGAAGGATATTTTACATGTCAAGGCTTGTGGTATTTACTACTACAACAAAGGAACAAAGCAAAGTTACAGTTACCCTCTAGCTACTTTATACGCTAACTAACTTGGCACTTAGGATTTCTCTACTACTGTGAAAACACTTCCCCCTCACAGTTGGATAAACAGATCTTTCCAGGGGCTCTCTGATTAGGGCAGGAGAGTCTCATGACCAAAGGGTTTCTATGGGCCAGCAAAAACAGGAAATTCTTTAGTGAAAGTCTGCTCCCACTGGCTTTCTGATATTCCAGGAAACTTCAGAAAAGGCTGAGTCCACCATAGGCCAGAGAAATCATTCTCCCACCCTACTGCACCAATGTAATCCTCTCCAGAGAATATTCTTCTTTGGTCTCACTGTGTGTGAATGACTAGAGACCTGTATACTTTATCATGTCCCAATTTATTTTTTTCCTTTACCACCCAGTGTGGTTACTTGTAGATTTATAGGCATATTCAGGTTACCACAAATGAGGGAAATCACACAACCGATATTTATTTGGGTCTGAATTACTTCACTTAATATTGTTTTCCCAGATATTTCCATCTTCTTATGAATGGTGTAAAAATCATTTCTGATGAATGTGTATAATTCCATTGTGTGTATATACCTCGTTTTCTTAATCCGTTCTTCCACAAAGGGCACATTTGGGTTGATTCTATATCGTGGCTATGGTAAGCAATGCTGCAATAAATATGGTTGTACTGGTGACTTTAGTGTGGCTTTAGTGTTCAATCAGATAAATTCCTAGGAGTAGTATTGCTAGGTCCTAAGGAAGCTCTATGGTTAGTCTTTTGAGGAACTTCTATCCTGCTTTCCAGAGGAGTTGAACAAGTTTGCATTCTCACCAATTCCATAGTTGCATTTCTTTTTTGCTACATCCCTGCCAGCATCTGTTATTGTTAGTTTTCTTGATAACGACCATTCTAACTGGTGTGATTTAGAATCTCAGTGTTGTCATTTGCTTTCCTTTTATGGCCAGTGATATTGAATATCTCTTCATGAGTTTATTGGCCATTCTTCTTCTAAGAAATCCTTCTTTAAGTCTTTAGCCCACTTATTAATTGGGTTGTTGTTTCTTCGAGGATATGTTTTTGGAAGGTTTAATTTTTGAGCTCTAAATATATTTTAGATATCAAGGCCTTGTCTGATATTTTCCAGTAAACCTCTTCTCCCATTCAGTGGGTTTTCTATTTATCTTGTTAGCTATGCCCTTTGTTGTGCAGACAGTTTTCAGTTTGATGCAATCCCATTTATGCAATTCTTTGGCTTTTATTGTGAGCCTGGAACTTTACTTAGGAAGTTCTAACCAATGTCTAGGAGCCCTAGTGTTTCTCCTAGTCTTTTCTGTAATAGTTTCATGGAATCTGGCTATACATTGAGGTAGTTGACACCATTAGAGTTGATTGTGCAATATTGCCCAACGTGTTTTACAAATTCAGTGCAATGCTGGTAAACTGCTTTGATGAATGCCAACTCTTTTGGGCAATTTCTTAAAAATAATGTACATTAAAAATATTATTGCTTGAGGGGCTGGGGATATAGCCTAGTGGCAAGAGTGCCTGCCTCGGATACACGAGGCCCTAGGTTCGATTCCCCAGCACCACATATACAGAAAACGGCCAGAAGCGGCGCTGTGGCTCAAGTGGCAGAGTGCTAGCCTTGAGCGGGAAGAAGCCAGGGATGGTGCTCAGGCCCTGAGTCCAAGGCCCAGGACTGGCCAAAAAAAAAAAAAAAAAAAAATATTATTGCTTGGAATAGTAGACTGATGTTTAACCTGTTGTCATCCTTCTTTTCTTTCAGAGACCAAGGAAAAATGGAAATCTAAGTCCCAAAAGGAATAGGAAATCAACCCAATCTGTCAAAGTAAGCACCAGTATTAATCATTGGTCTTTCTACAGGAAAATAACCAGTAATTTTCCAAAATTTCTTTTTTTTTAACAGAACTAGAATTTGAACTCAGTGCATTTCACTTGCTAGTCAGTGGCTCTACCAATTGAAGTATCCACCAGCACTTTAGGCTATTGTTATTTGTCATATTTTGTCTCCAATTTTGCCCAAGGAAAGCCTTGGGTTACATTCCTACTGCTTAGAGATCTCAGTAGCTGGCATTATTATTTGGACCACCACATCTAGTTTGTTTGCTGAGATGGAATATCCGTAACCTTTTTTGCAGGCTCACCTGCAATTTCTACCATCCTAATACAAGTGTCTTTAAAAGCCATAATGAGATCATAGATACATTGCAGAGTCACACAAACACTAACTTTTAGTTTTCCAGGATTGTATAGACAGATGGTTTTGTTATTTCTGCAGCCCGATGATCTCCTCTAATTATTCCATCTGCCCTTGTGTGATTTTCTCTGATTGCTGAGTTCCTTGATTATTTGTCTATTCATGTTGTTTATACTCATTATTTTCTTTTTTTCTTGAAGAACACATCTTTTTGTGTCTATGTGCCAATTTGGTGGCTTGATCTCAGGGTCTGAACTCTGTCTCTTGGCATTTTTCTCAAGTCTGGCATCTGTGGCCAGCTTTTTCTTGGATATGTGAGATAACTATTTTACAGACTTTCTTGCCTGGGGTGGTTTTGGACTGTGAGTCTTACATCTCAGTCTTGTGACTAGCTAGGAATACAAGCATAAGACACTAGCACCTAGCCAGGGTGTCTACTGCATTGTAGACTTACTCTCCTTTCGTATATATCACGTAGCCTTTATAACATCACTTGTAGTGTCACATCCCTGAACCTCCAACTTCATACAAATGTGATGGATATGCCCTCACCATTCAAAGATTTCTCCAATGCTTCCTTATGGTACATTGGTTGGTATTGGACAAGAATGTAGTACACTATTTAACTTTAAATGAGTTAGTAACTTCTACCAATATTTATCAATGGGAACAAAACTCACTCAGGAAAGATATTTTCATAGAAAAGAGTGGAAGAATCCAGACTACATTTCATTTCTACTTCCACAGACCTTGAATTTGCTCTTCATGAGACTCAAACTCCTATGGTTTTCTCAGCCTCTGGCATTATGCCATCCAAGGAGAAGAGCTTGGATTCAGATTCTACACTGTCATCAAATTATCTTCAATTCTCTATAACCAGAAGCAATGTCTCCTGAGTACTAATCCTGTGCAGCAGATAGAAAAGGATTTCATTTTTGGCAACACCAAGCCATGAATACAATGCTTCATGCTTCCAACATTTATGCAATTCCCTGTAAACATGGCATGTTTCCTTTGAAGATAGAGAATCACACTAACATTTCAGTGGTGACCACAAAATTCATTCCTCATTCCTCTGCCTTCTCAGTAGCTGAAACCACTGATGTGAACTAGTCTGCCAGATTGTTGGGGATACAGGCTATCCTGCTATCCTGCTAGCTTTCCCGAGGGTAGTCTCAAATTTAGTTTTCCTGTTTATGCTTTCTTATTAGCTGAGATTGCAGGTATGCACCACCAAGCTCAGCCAGCCCCTATATTTTTGTGAGAATGAGTTGGAGTTCTATTGTGTGATTTGGACAATGTGGTTGGACGGTGTCATATAATACAGTGGAAACAGAACTTTCCATAAATCATAGGCCTTAGAAAGGCTAAGTAATATTTCTACATTGATGACTACCCAGTACGATAGCTCAGATTCCCCCTCAAAATTATGTACTGAGCAACTTGAGAAAGTACCAAGTGAGGCTGAGGCAAGATAATAAGTTCACAAGAAATAGAAGTTTTTACATAGAGAAGGCACTCTTACTAATTGAATAAGACAGTTCTGTGTGGGACGAGTGTCTCACACCTGTAATTCTAGCTACTTAAGAAGTCAAGATCTGAGGATGATAGTTCAAAGATAGCTTGGGAATATATGGCATTCTGATCCTCCTATTAGCTACGAAAAAAAACACCCCAAAAAAGCAAACAGCTGGAAGTGAAGCTGTGGCTGAAGTTTTAGAGCACTAGTCTGAAGAAAGAAGACTCAGGTCTAGTGGCCAAGTTGTGTGTTGAAGTCCCAGGACTGGCTCACGTGCACACACACACACACACACACACACACACACACACACACACAATCCTAATAAAGTACTGATTTTGAGTCCATTCTGAGAACTGCATCATAATCATACATTGTTAGGAAAGTCCAATAAAAGGCGGTCTTCCAGCTCCTCAGCAACTTCACTGGGATCCTGACAAAAAATTCTACATAACAATTTCTACTGTTTCCAACTTTTGCAAATAAAAAGAGTTGGAATTTAGCAGTCAAGAAAGAGGGAGTTAATTTATTATTATTGTTGTTGTTGTTGTTAATTTTACAGAACTGTGGATTGAACTCTGGGCTTTGCACTTGCTACAAAATCATTTCACAATTTGATGCATATCTTCATTCCCTTGTGCTTTTCCCTATTTTTCAGATAAGACCTCTTGATTTTTCTCCAGGACAAGATTTGGATAATAATATTCCTACTGTGTCTCCAACTTAGCTGTGATTACAAATGAACACCAGTACACTCAGCCTTCCATGTAATACTCTTTACTGTGATATCCTAATAAAACGCAATTATTACATTTTTCCTTGTTAACGTACCAATGTTTTCCTTACACTCTCAATCACATATTCTTTTAATCTCTGAACTAATGCCTTTTTCAGGTCAGCCTTCAAAATGATGTGTCACATTCCAGATTTCTTCGGGTGAGCGGAAACTTCAGGGTATTTTCTTTTCACAGCTGTCTTCGAAGTGTATTGCTTTCCCTCTTCTTGTTTGCCAATTTGACCCTTCAGGTTTCATCATTCAGTTGTAAGGAAGAGTGAAAACACCTGTAGCCTATGCTCCCCATCAGGTTGTTGAAAGATGACATTTCCAAGAAGACCAAAAGCCTAAGCAAACACCTCCAGCTCTGCCCCCATAGAGGAACTTAGGATACAAACTTCTCCAGTTGTGATGTGATTTCTATAAGGACCTCACTGTTGTTATACACAGAGAGGCAAGTCCCCAATATGTTTGTTTTTCTTTCTAAGAATATAACCTGCTTCCTTCAAACCTGGGGTATCTCTTAGATTGTAGAAGGCTAAGTATATGTTCCTCAACTGCCAGCAATGTTGAAACGAGTGATATGAACATACAGAGATTACTAAACTGGTTATTTCCTAACTGTTTTTGATGTTCATGTTCTAGACAAGAAATAGTTAATATTCATAATTAGCTAGTGAAATACATAGGTCATTTAGGAGTAAAGAATTCTCTATTCTTAAATCATCCTTCAAACATTTACCCAAAACAGAAAACACATGGCAAAGTTAACCAGAGAAAAAGAAATAAAATAATCCTATATTCCCCGGTAGTAACTATTCTCCATCCATACTTGCTAATTCTGGATATTAACATTTGTTGGAATGGAAAAGTTTCAAACCAATCAATTGATATTTAGATTACAGTCGAAACATAATTATATATCCCCATGCATGGATCTTTCTTTCTTTTTAAAAAAGGATACTTCATTATATAAATATAAAATGTGCATTATAAAATGCATATTATATATTTATATAATGAAATTATATGCATTATATAATGCATATATATAATGTACATATATATATATTGTGTTTTAGGGCAATAATACCCAAGTCTAGAGAAAGTAGGATGCCTTTCATGTCTCAGCCAGCATTCACCACTCAGAGATAACTAATAGCAATAAGAAAAAAGTCTTTCTTGAGACTTTATTGTGTTGTTTAATTGAATACAGTCGCCTTCCTCCTAAGCTGCAGGCCACCAACATTTCATTTTCTGACCTCAATATGATGATAACACAGTGACCAACATTTCCCTATCCTCTGCGTTTTACTCCAGATTTTCTGATCATCATTTACATGCCTATGTGAGCACCTCGTTTCACCCAAGTGAAACCGAGTTGGTATTTCTCATTCTGTGGAATGAACAGGCATGAGAAAGCACCAGCACATTCTTTTATGGACAACAATGCAAAGTGGACCTTTTTCTCCATTTTCTGATATGATATCTATTTTATGTTACCCTAGGGTTTTCAGGTTTGAAGTATGGCTATCCTGGCACCTCATCCTTGTGATCATCTTCATACTTATATGAGGACCACCCCATCCCTGATCATGTTAAATAAAATCCTCATACACTGAAAATTCTACCCACTTACCTTAAATAAAATAGTAAATATGACAGATACCTAAGGGCAATTCAAAATACTTTTCAGGTGTCATCAAATGATGATGTAAAATCCTCATGAGCAGAGCCTTTCTGCTTTGTGCACACTTGTCTCACAGTAGTGTGAAGATATAAACATATGCACAAAAATTACATGACATGGTGATAACATGAAATAAAAAGAGAGGAACAATGAAGCCAAATAAAATAGAGTGGTATCAAAGCATATAATCAAACAACATTGAATAGAATATCAAATGAAATAAGATATATACGAACACAAAATTATTGTTATCCAATGGGTAAATCAATTTGACAAGGAATTACATGGAAGAAAATGTAATAAAAACATTCCTCAGATGTAATAATATATGCCAAAGATGTAGCTATTATTTTTAAATAAAGGAGGAACTGCATATTTATGAATGGACATTTGACATATGAAAACTTTGAATATAAGTTTATTTCCAAACAGTTAAAAAATGCTGGAACACACATCTAATAAATTTGGAAGAAAAATAAATTTTATACCCTAGATCATATATTTTACTTAACAAAAATTATTTCATACCTCCATGTGACGTTCAATCACTCACATAGCAGAAATCAAATGTCACTGTATTCATAAACTGACATGATGAATCAAAAACATTTGTAGCACTATTTAAAGATAATAAAAAATAAAATTTAAAAAGAAGAATACAAATGTCAGAAGAAAGGTGTAATGAACCATAGGAAAGATCAGAAAGGAGTGCCATTATGTGACCACATGACTTAAGTATTCATGTATTTCTTAAACATTATTGGGTATAGAACCCAATAATTCAGTGTGTGTAATAATTTATAAATATATATATTATACAAATATATTTCTATATAATTATAGAGCATATGATTATAAAATTAAAGTACTGGAAATGTAACATTTACTTACTATCAACAAATGCAACATTAGTTAATAACATAAAAGAAACAACTATATATAGACAGATAAAATGTATATAATTTTGTACATATAATATTTTCGGTGGTTAAACAAGAATAAGTTGAAATGTATAACCAGCCATTGGTAAGCAACTTATTATGCAAATCTACTTTCCTCAGCCATTACTTCATAAAGACAATACAGTATAATATACAACTGAAGTGTATTTTATAGCATAGATGATCTATTCTTGAGATTCTGACACAACTTAGACAAAGCAGAGAGGGAGGAGGAAGAAGAAAGGAAATGAAAGGAAAAAGAGAGGGATCAGAATCCGAGAGGATGGGGACAATGAATCAGCAAAACAGATTGAGGAATATGAGAAAAGGCAGATGTGTTCATGGAAATACACAGTTATGAAGAAAATCACACTCTAAAGCATTGATGAAAACATGTAACATTTTATAGAGGAAAATATTAATTAATTTTGATTAAGAAGAATAGTGAGGTACAGGCAAGAAGATAATATACTTAATTTTTTTTTAAAATTAGAAAACTAGTAATAGTGAAAATATACTAGTGGAGATAATTGGATAACTGTAAAGTAAACAAAAAAACAAAGTCTATAGATATAATTCAAGTTTATCTGGCTGTGGCTCCACCTTGTGAAGGTACCATAGCTACAGAAATGAGTAAGAATCAATTAATTGAAACAATTCCAGTGATATAAACCAATATTCGATGGAAAAAGGGGAGGTAGATTTATTCTGAACCTTCTATATATGTGATCACACATGTAAGTTTAATCTTAAGAGTACTTATTTCTCCCAGTGTGTGTTTTGTTCCTACTGCCATGCACAACATTTCTATCTGGCTTTAACAAAATGCTGTAGCACTTGGCGACAAAGATGTAGCCCAGGATTCCTGCACTGGAGGCCAAGATGAAGAAAACCTCCACAGCCACCATGACCTTCCACTTGGCATTGTGGTAGAAAGGCAGGAAAGTGAGCCATACACTGCAGAACACCAGCATGCTGAAGGTGAGCAACTTGGCTTCATTGAAGGTGTCAGGCAGGTTCCTGTCCAGGAATGCCACAGTGAAGCTGGCCAGGGCCAGGGTGCCCAGGTATCCCAAGACACAGTAGAAAGCAGTGAGGGAGCCCTTGCTACACAGGATGATGATCTGGCCATGCTCAGAGTGAGTGTCTGTATCAATGAAGGGAGGTGAAGCCCCTAGTCAGAATACACAGAGAGTTGTCTGGATCAGGGTGCAGATGGGAATGATGAAGTTGGGAATCCCTGATACCAGCAGCCACCTCATCTTTCTCCCTGGGAAAGTGACATTAAAGGCCAGAACCACAGTTACATTTTAGGCCAAAATGGCAGAAACAGCTACAGTGAATGCAACTCTTAAGTGTCATTTGCTGTAGGATGCAGGTGACTGTGTTGGGACGACCAATAAAGAGCAAAGGACATAGAAAACACATGATGAGGCAAGTGAACAGATGTAGCTGAGAACGTGGTTATTAGTCTTGACAATGGGGGTGTTGTGATGTTTCACAAAACCCCAAGAACAACTGCTGCAAGAGTAGATAAACCAAGAGCCATACAGACCAAGGCCATCCCCAAGGGCTCTCCATAATCCAGGAAACTTGAAGCTCTTAGTAGGCACTGGTTTCTCTCTGTGTTGGCATCCTGATGATCTGGGCACTTCAGACATTGTTCCATATCTGGTGAGGAAGTCAAATAACCATTAGTTCATTTCCAGTGCTTAAAATGAAATATGTACATAGAGATCATTCTAACATGTCAATACGTATTAGTATAAAACTAAGTATTACCAGATATGTTCAGTATTGGTTTATGCCTTCATCATATTCTGACACACATTCCGTATTCTCATTATTTTAACCAAAGTGACTATCACACATACTATTTCTTACGCTTTCTAACGTCCCACCAAAAACTTTTCTATATTTCTTCATGCTGCCATCATTATTCTTACCCAAAATTGTTCACCATAAAGCTTACATTCCCCTGTATGTCTCTGTGCAATATAAATAGAAGTCCTATAGACTTCCTTTTGCAGTTGTTAGTTTTGCTTCTTCTTACCTGCGAGGTTTTTGGCAACAGAAAATCAAATCACTCTTTGGAGCTCTAAAGTCCTATTGTGCACATCCAACTTGTGCCTGTTCTTACACAATACTCAACCTAGAGCTATTGTTCGGTTGCAAGAACATTTCTCAGCACTAGGAAATAAAGATATCAAAGATCTATGTGTTCTTTGTATGCAAAAGCTGAAGACCTTATCTTTAAAACAGCTTGGTACTTAATATGACAGATATGAAACAAACATCAGTGCTTACTTCAGTAAACATGCATATGATGGAGTGAAAATAGTTAATCTTATATGTAATTCAGAGCCCATCATCTATTTTGCAAGGACCAGTGTTATTCATGCTCACAATTAAATTACTAACTGAAGGAAGAAAAATATGACGCTGCAATCTTAACACACACAGTTTAGATTGTATGCAAGTGGGGACACTAGGAGACAGTATGAATTTCTCCCTGAATCATGAACTTACCTGTCCCATTAGCCATCTCATTCTCTGAGCAAGGGATGCAATCAAAGCAACAGGCAGATTTTCCCTCCTGAGGAGATTTCCTGAATCTAGGACCACAACTCTCACTGCAGACAGAGTGAGGAAGCTGAGAAAAATCAGACATGTGTCAGTCACTGTTCAGATGTTTACATGTAGAACTATTGAGGAGTGTGATACCTTGAAAGGTTGGAGATTCATGGTAAGAAAACAAGTCATACTGGCCAAATCTATGGGGTTTCATTAATTCATGTCATTAATAATTATCTCCTACTCAGTTGTTTCTGAGGAGGAGTAAGTAGAGAGAATCCTTTTTGAAGCCTTAAAAGGATGCTGGAGGGTAATGCACCAGTCTCCCCTTTTAGGGTTATTTGAACCCCAAGCCTATCATACCCTCTTATTTTTCCAGTGGCCATACTATAAGAATCGTCTTCTGGCTCAGGCTCCTTCATTGATTTCTCTCATCAAAGATGCCTAAGTAGAAGGCAACAAATGGTTGAATGGACCTTCCACAATGGAGCAAAATAAACCTTTAAAACATGTACAGTGATTCCTTCAATATTTTGTAATCTGCTTAAATGCATTTTATACCTGATGATGACATTCTCAATAAACATGACCACAGAGACTGAACTCAGAGTCTGAACACTACGCTTGAGATTTTTTTTTTTTTTTTTTTGCTCAAGATTAGCACCTACCACTTGACCCAAATCTCCACTTGAGTTTCTTGGTAGTTAATGGAGATAAGTGTATCATAGACTTTTCTACCCATTTGAGCTTTAAACTTGCCAGTCATCTTAGGTGAGAGGCTGTAAATTGCCCGAGTAGATAGGATTACAAGTATGAGCCACCAGAGCCCAGACCAGCTCTATTATTTTGTTCCTTTCTTATCCAACAGTAAATCAATACAATATCTTAACTTGTAAATTCTTAAATATACAATACTTGGTTGTTAGTAAGCACATAGGGTATAAATCTGTGTGTGTGTGTGTGTGTGTGTGTGTGTGTGTGTGTATGTCCCGGTCTTAAGACTTGAACTGAGAGTCTAGGCTATGTATCTGAGTTTGGTGTTTAAGGGAACACTCTAATTCTCTACTTTCATGTTTATTGATTGTTAATTGGAGATGACTCTCACATGCTTTCCTACTAGGACTGATTTGAATACATGATATTCATAACTCAGCCAGATAAGTAGCTAGTATTACAGGAGTAAGTTGGTGGCACCCAATAAAGTACAAATTTTAAGGATGAAGTTTGATTACTTATATGTCCTTAAAGTCATTACAAAGAGATACAACACACCTCTGTCAATTCTATGGCCCAGTCTACCATATCTTCAGATAAAGATACTTGATGGCCAGAAGGAGTATACAGAGAAAATTTTCCTACTTTCACTTTAAGATCAAGACCTTCTGGAAAATTCCAAATGTTCACAATGTCAAACTCTGCCTCCAATTTCCTTTTCTCTTGCAAAATCACTTGATCTCCTGCAGGATTGTTTAATTGGATATTCTTCAGAAAACGATGCAGTTAAAAGAGATACACCATATTGTGGTGAAGTACATACAAGGGTTAAGATGGAAAACATAAAGTAAGTGAAACTCCTGATTGGCTTAAATTTCTGATCCAGAATTCAAGAATAGCAAAGATATTTAATGAAGTATCCCAAAAGGAAAGATATGGAGGAATAAAGATGTTTCTGAATCCTGGTCACTCAGCAGAGAAATAGAAGTCCTCTTTATAAGAGAGAACAATTCCATGTAAATAATTATGAATAAGAAAATTTTCATTCCACTAGCTACAGTTTTCCACATGCACTAATGTGATTGTCTCTAGTTTAAGCTTGTCACATTTTAATATGTAAAGTAGAACAAAACTTAATCACTATGAGACATACTGATAATTCCATGCAGGAGGCCTTCATTTGAAATTACTTAAGAAATACAGAAGGAAATGTTGATTTGACACATATGTGTTCAACACATATCATCACATATGGCAGGGATTTATTATCAACATATATGATGACAACATTTCCTGAAGATTTATTAATCTGGTCATAAAATGACAGGAATTTAAATTACAGGACATAGTTTAGGATAGCTTGCTCAAAGGCTACACAACCTCTATTCTTGGCCATCTCATTTTTCAATTACAGAAGAATCCACAAACCATTCTCATCTTGTACACCCAGTTCTAGCTGAAATAAAGCAGTAAGAAGACAATGGTAGTGGCTATTTGATGTGCCCTTGGGGCCACCTGCTAGAGAGCAGGAAATTTGTTGTGATCGCTCAGGCCATGATCAAAAGACCCAGAGGTAAGCTACAGGGAATGAAAATTGGTTGCTCCATGAATGAGAAGATTACCATCCATTATAATCCTAGTCATGACATATATTGTATAATCATGTGAAATTGGGGGAAGTAAGGTTTCTCTTTTAGTTTTTGAAAGAAAAAATTAAAAAAAAATTAATGTAGAATGTACCAGTAAGTTTGTACATCAGCTCTTGATTTCTGTCACTATTTACATCACCTCCTGTCATCTGTATTAACCTCTCTTATTCCTTGAATTTACTAGTTCCATTTTTATATATGTACAATGAATACTTTGTTGTATTTGCCCAGTCTTCTACAGTTTATTCTTCTGACCCTTTCCACATGCCCTTTACTTTTCCCCATCCATTCAGAGAAGATATACTTCTGTTTTGTGGTGTTCATTTTTTATAGTCTGTTTTGCAGAGAGCTACACCAAGGATTTCTACCCAATAAGTAGCATAATTTACTCAGATTGATTAGGTATATTTATAAGTGGATGTGTATATGTTCCATACATTTTTTTTTTTTTTTGGCCAGTCCTGGGCCTTGGACTCAGGGCCTGAGCACTGTCCCTGGCTTCTTCCCGCTCAAGGCTTAGCACTCTGCCACTTTAGCCACAGCGCTGCTTCTGGCCGTTTTCTGTATATGTGGTGCTGGGGAATCGAACCTAGGGCCTCGTGTATCCGAGGCAGGCACTCTTGCCACTAGGCTATATCCCCAGCCCTATGTTCCATACATTTTTAATGCTACAGGTTCTTATATTCGACCCAACATTGCATAGAAGAGAAAACTTACCTTCTTTCTTTTTCTGAGCCTGACTTACTTCATTGAATATATCTTACATTTGAAAGTGTGTGTGTTTGGGGTAAGGGTGCTAGTACAGGGCCACAAACTCAGGGCCTCATGCACCTCATGGCTCTTTCCCTCAAAGCCAGCATTCTAGTATTTGAAACACACATATCTGTCTTCTATTTTCTGGTTATTTCAAAATACACTTCTTGAGTCGCTGGGATTACAGATGTGTGCCACCTTCACCCAACTCAACATATTTTGGTATTTTAAAGTCATTTTCCATTTTCTGACTTTTTAAATAAATATGACTTAAAACTCCAAAAGTATCAGTCTATCCTCTCTAAATTTTCCATCTCCTTTTCAAAACCCATGGTACTATAGATATCACATTACCTTTGAATATTTACTCTTTGATATGACCAAATTTGATAGGTTCATAAATCCAGTTTCTTCCTATCATTATTTTCTATCAACTGAAATGGCACTAAATTAGACATTTATTTAACATCTCTTACCACACCTACTCCTACTCTCTGCTGCAGAAACCTGTAAATGTTTAGCAGTGTCCCAATCTGGGAAGAAATTGCTCCTGAATTTCATGTAAGCCACTGCTATAGACTTGCTCTCTCTCATACAGTTGTAGTGCGGAATCTTGTACTCCCCAAAGAGGCTAATGAAGGGATTTTTAAATGCTGTCCAAGCTCCATATTGAACATCATAGATATCAAATCCCAGAGTCAAGTTATATGAAAGGTCAGGGTTTTCTTTCCTTTTTTTTTTTTCAGCATAGAAGACTACCTTTATTCTCTTCTAGGAAAAAGCTGGTGCCGGTAAAGGAAAAATACCTCTACCATGACTACCAGGATGGAGATGCAGATGTGTTTTCCAGGGAGCCCTTTGTGGTTTGGTTCCAGTCCCCACACACTGGTAAGACCCCCAGGCCCCTCTTGCCTGAGACCTCCACACCCAGCCACGCGCAGGCACAGTGCTCTTGGGGCTCCTTCCATGTTTGTGGGGATGCATGAGGCTCCTGATGACTGGGGCACTTCTTCTGATGCCAGAGAGAAGAAACAGGGTAAGCTTGAGGGAATCACGCTTGTTTCTTGTCATGTCCAGGTGTCCCCAGCCTAGATCCACCTTCCAGAATCATTGATGCCTCCACCCTCTTACAAGAGTAGACATGATTTATGGCACTTCCATGGTCTCTCTTACATGTTGCTATTTCTGTGCTGGTCCTGGGCCTTGAACCCAGGTTTGGGCCCTATCCTTGAGATTTTTTTTTTCTCAAGGGTAGCACTTTAAAGGTCAGGGTTTTCGTTGATCTGTTCAACAGCAAAAGCCAAGGCCAAAACATACTGGTAGTTCTTGAAGGTAAACCTGCATAACGAGCATAGAAATTCAGGAGGAATATTTCCAACTTATGAATTTGATGGATTGAATCCTTGCTTCTCTGCCAATAAATATGTTAAAACATTATCACCAATTGGGATGGAATATGAATGTAGTGCCTTGTGTTTGTATATACAATTATGTAAGGTCATGAAAGGAGTTTGTTGAGAATCACATTCAGAAACTTACTTAAGCCAAGAGAGAAAGAGAGAGAGAAAGAGACAGAGAGAGACAGAGAGGCAGAGATCTCCACTATCACATACATGGACCACAGCTAAATTTTGCAGTAAACATACAGTAAGCTTTCATGAGACACCAAATGTTCTGTTGCATTCACCTCAGGTAAGTAACTACATCTACCTATGTGAAAAAATTTGTGTTTCAAGATGTTGTGTGGTCCTATTGTAGATCGAACTGACAAATCTTCAATTGAATAACATCATTCTGAAGCACAGTATCATTCTATAAAGTTTCTATACCAAGTTGTGCTCACAGACTCAACATCATGAACAGCTTTTCCTACACAGCCAACCAGAATAAGCGCTAAAATATCTTATTTATGCAGTGACAAAGGCAGTTATTCAATTCCAAGGTACTCATTATTGAGAGAGAGAGAGAGATCTCCAACATGAGGGATGAGGAAGGAATTGTGAGGAAGCTTTATATAGAAATCCAACTTTTCGTAGGCCAGCCTGGGAACTTGCACTAATCCCACCCTCTAACCAATATATTTAGATTGGGATAATAAAAAGGAATAAGGAAGATCAAAGTACATTTCTTTTTTGGCATTTCTATTTGTGCAATGCTTTTTGAGTACCCATTCTAAAGACATTAATGTAATGAAATCAATCCATAGTGTTCAAAGGAGTAAACAATGGAGGAAACATGGAAACACAAATAATTCAAAATGGACAGAAGGAATCTATAAAAATACAAGAAAAATGGCAATTAAAGGAAGCTTAATTCTCACAGAAAATCACCAGGCTATAGGGCAGGCAAGGAAAGACCTAGAAGACAGTTGTAAAAAATGCTTTAAAACACTGTGATGAATATGTTTATGAAGGAAAGAAATCATACACTGTAAAATTCTTGAGCATGATAAGAATAACTAAATAGTATTAGAAGAATTTGTGGCATCTACAAAGAGAAACCTAAATGAATATCACATGATGGATAGTGGTCCAATGAAAATATAGCCTCCCAGCAAAAGATAAGAAGACAAAGATAAATCAAAGAAGTAAAGGAGTCCATGTAAGATGAAAAAGGAAACTTCAGTAAAGATATAGAAGCCATCAAAAATGACCAATTAGAAGGGAAAGAAAAAAAAACCTACAAAGTACGGACTGCCTCATTCTAATTTTTTTGTTTCTATTTGTTAATTGTTATTATAAAGGTGATGTACACAGGGATTATAGTTACATAAATCAGGTAATGAGTACATTTGTTTTTGAAGGATGCCACCTTTGCCCTCATTTTCTCTCAGATTGCACTCCAGATCGATTCCCTGAGAACTTGTTTGTCTCAGTTTCAATCCAGTGCCTAGTATCACTGATGCAATTGTTCATCATTTGTACAACAATTTCTGTTCTCCCCTTACCCTCAGCAAAACATACAAGAAAGACATCAAATACAGTGACAAAGGAGAATACAAAGAATCAAACTCAAGAAGCTAAGTAACACAAAAAAATCTCATTTCCATTTCAGCTTATCATCATATGCATATAACTATTGAGCCTATGTTGTCCTGTTCTGTGAGAATATCCTTTTTTAGTCTCACCATGTTAATGTTTAGACTCCTGTATAATTTGTAAGTAAGTTTTTGTCATCTACTATCTGGTGGTTTATTAGTGTGTTTGTGTGTGTGTGTGTGTGTGTGTACGCATGCACGTAATGAATGAAACAGGCAGACAAATGAATGGCTCAAACCACTACTACCTATTCATCTCACAAAGGAATAACAACATAGTATAAAAAAATTCTAAACTTTAAATGCCAGTAGGAAAAAGTCCAGTTATGAAACAGACACATGAGTAGAAACTTGAAAAATTAAAAATACAAATGGAGAACCATTATAGAGAAATAAAACATTTAAACAAGCAGAACAATAAATATCAAAGCTACAATGAATGAGTTACCATCAAGCCAGACAAAAATTGCATTATCACTGGAAATGAAAAATGGATATAGGCAATGAAGGAATGGAAAACATCAGGCTGAAAGTTTAGGGCCAGAAAAGTTTAAGATGAATTGGAAGATGGCAGTATGGGCAGAGGAATTGTGCATTTTTAAATGATGATATCAAGAATATAAAAACTCATAGGTGAGTTCTGAGCTGGAGATGCATGCTAGAAATATGGAATTTACAGGCTGCTCTCTTGAGGTAGAACTTAAAAAGTAGTTACTTCAAATGTATTAATTTAATAAGGAATTAAACACCTGCAAAAAAAAATTTTGTAAGGGAAAACCTTTCCTATGTGCGCCTTAAAGGGTCCCTTTGAGATAGAATGATTTTATGTTTTCACTGCTTATTTCTGCTTTGGTAAAGTCCTTCCCATAATGCTATGGGAACTAGAGGTTTTGCATGTCAGTGATTATTTCCCAATATAATCATATGTGGATAATATAGATTCCTATTTGTCATTCATAAGTATTTGTACCTGGATCTACATCCGTGTAAATCAAATCATTTATTTATCCATGCAGCTGATCTGGAACAGAGAAGTAGCTTCTGTAATTGGCCTAATTTTTTATTAGAAAAACCAAAAGTAGGAAGTAACCTTATTTCAAATGTTCTGTGTTCTTGTACGGAAGTATCACAAGGGATCCCCATGTTATTATGTTTGTATCCCCCCAATATTGCATTGTTGGTTTTGGTATAAAGAAATTAAAGATGGGAGAGATCTCAGAAAATTAAAATAAATCAATGATCAACCTGTGCATCTTGCTCATGCCTGAATTTCTAGCTGATCAGGAGGATGAGCCCTATGGATCCCAAATAAAGGAAACTAAGGCAGAGAAGTCCATAACACACTTAACAAACAAAAAGTCTGAAGTGGTTTTGTGGCTCCAATCTTGAACATCAACCTTGATATGAAAGACCATCCAAGAGTGCAAAGCAAGCTAAACAGGGATGGCTCAGACCTGGAATCCTAGCTACTTCAGGAAGCTGAAAATGATCAGAGGAACTACAGAAATCATCTCTATTTAACACCCAAAATGTGCCCGATGTGGAGCTGTGGCTCAAGTGCCAGAGCACCAGCATTGAGCAAACAGCTCAGGGACAGTGCCAAGGCCCTGAATTCCCAGGATAAGTACAAAAGAAAAAACTTTAAGCAAACACACTAGTGAATAGAGAGTAGTTAGTGCTCCCACGTATGGGCAGCTCTCTCAGGCTACAACACTCATACCAGCAGTTGAAAAGGAGGGCACATGATAGAGGCAAGGACATTTTTGCTTGAAATGGAGATCCAATAGGTTGTTAGGGTGCCTTGTAGGTTTCCATAGTCATTTTTCTTTTTTCTTTCTTTTTCTTTTTTTGCCAGTACTGGGGCTTTAACTCAGGGCCTGAGCACAGTCCTTGGCTTCTTTTTGTTCAAGGATAGCATTCTGCCACTTGAGCTGCAGCACTACTTCTAGCTTACTCTGTTTATGTGCTGCTGAGGAATTAAACCCAGGGCTTTATGCATGCTAGGCAAGCACTCTACCACTAGGCCACATTCCCAGCTCATCATTTTTCTTTCTTTGTTCATTTTTTTTTTGCACAGTCATTTATTAGTGAGACCTTCGGCTACAGACCATGGCCAAGGATCTGCATATAAATGAGTAAAGAACATCTCATCTTTGGTAGATAAAATTCTTCCATAAGGTCTCTTTGATAATTCTTGCTAAACCTGGATTGTGGAGCATATGTGACAGTAAATAATGAGACATTGCTTAATTTTGATTTCTGTAAAGTAAAAAAGTGAGAAGGAAAGAAGAGACAGAGAGTCAGAAAATGCATCTAAGGGCTTGAAATCAGATCCTGGGCACTGTAGTTTAGCTCTTTTGCTAAACACTAGTGGTCTGTCACTTAAACCAAAGTGACACTTCCAGCTTTGGCTGATTAGATGGAAGTAAATGTCTCAGGGATTTTCAGGCATGGGCTGGATTCAGACCTTAATCTTCAGATACTACAGTCCTGAGTAGTTAGTATTACCGCATAAGCCAGCAGTCCACAATAAGGATTTTTTTTCAGTGTCCAAAATGTAAGTGAAACCAAAGAGAAGATCTGAGACCACTGGCCTGTGGAGAACGAACTGTGTCTGCAGCAGTATACTTACTCAAGTTGTCCTTAATAATATCACTTCATTGTGAAGTGCTTACAGCTTAAAGTGAAGTACTTTACAGCCCTGGAAAGGCAAGCTATATGGAAGGAAATCAAATTCCTTTTCTAGCTAGCAGGTAAAAATTTACTCCATAGTAGATGGAAGATAAAAATAATGAAACTGAGCTGGGTTGTCAGGGTAAAGAAGACAGAGAGCACTCATCTACACACCCAGAGATGCCTCAGCCATTGCCTGTCCTGAGAACAAAACAGTAAATGGAAATAAATTGATGAGTCACTTATGGCTTGTTCTCTTCATGCCCAGAAGCATTGCTGTTACTGTGATGTAAAGAGGGAAAACCCAGAAATCATCACATCTCCCTCCATGTATGCTCAATGCTTCATTGTAGAAAAGCAGCTAATGCCAGACAAGGCTCTGACAGGGAGGAGAAGCTGTAGAAGAAGGAATGGAAAATTCAAAATGCACATCACTGAAGCATCTGCCAAGCTGAAATCCTGGTGGGAAATGAGGCCCACTGTGTCAGGTGTGTATATTTTACTATGTTCCTATATGTATATACGTGCCTTTTTATTGACAGAGCTGTATACTGTAGAACACCTTTCTTGGAAAGCTCTTGTAAGTCCCCTTGAAGAATGTGTAAAACTCTTCCCAGGGGCTCTACATCTGAGGCCTTTCATACAGGAGGAAAACACAAGTTGAAAACATGTTTGCAGATTCTCCTTCTTTATCGCAGGTGTTATGATTTACTCCAAGACCACAGATAGTGAGGCCCTAGGGGTGAGGTTAATTTGATAGATTTTTGTCAGACATCTGAGTCATGAAAGTATTTGCATGAAAGCCATTTGGGATGATGCAACTGGATTGCATCAGTGGAGGCAATGTCAGGTGCACAGTGAAATGGCAAGAAAATATATGCTGGTGAGATATCAACTAAAGTTCACTTCACAAATTCACTATCCAGAACAGTGACAGAACAATGCTGGTTGATCTAGGGAGGTTGCCATAAATGCACCCACTTACTATACCCTGTGAATCAGTGATTCTGCTGAAAACAGCAGCATCTTATTAGGATCTATGCATGGTATTTGTGTTTAATACATATTAACAAATTCAGAGATCAATACATCATAAAAATATGATCAATTAAATGAATCCAATGAATCTTGGTCAATACCCAAACTGAGTTTCACATTTGCCTTCTGAACATGTACCTTCACATGGGTAAATTTTACTAAACATGCTAACAAAGATCAAGATGTTTTTTCATAACGCACTGGTGTGAAGATATGTGGTAATGGAGAAAATTCTCCACTACTCAAGCTTAAATTAACATCAAATCATCTGTATGGTTTCTACTTGTCAATATATATTAGACCCAAATTACATGCAGAGACCTCAGTGGCGATGGAGAATGGAGCTACATCAGGCCAGTGAACACATTTCACAGAAGGTTGCAATGGTAGATGCAAATATGGATAACAGTGTAAACAAAGCAGCATATGCACATTAAAATAGTAGGAGGAAAAAACACCTTGTAGTGAGCTTTGTACTGGCCTTTCATACTTGTATACTTGTTACCTTGGATTACTTCACTTTTAAGTTTTTGGTAGCAGATGTTAGCTCTTCAGAGGGTTTAGTTAGACACATACATGAAATGAACACCAGTCTCACCAGGTAGTGGTATCTGTTCTATTCTCAATCTGTGTATAGTTTCTTGAGGAAATTACATATATTTCCATAGTGGTTGCACAAAATGACATTCCCTTGAATTGTGTATAAATGCTTGCTTTCATTTCACTCTTGCCAGCATTTGTTACTAGATTTCTGGGTGATAGATATTGTCACTGGAAAGTGATAAAATTCACTGTCATTTGTGTTTTGCATTTCAACATCCAAGGATGTTGAAAAGCTCTTTCTAATTTTGTTATCCATTTTATTTCTGTATTTCAGAAGTATCTATGGTGGCTGGGGATATGGCATAGTGGTAGATTGCTTGCCTCATATATATGAAGCCCAGGGTTCAATTCCTTAGCACCACATATACAGAACAAAACAGTGGCACTTTGAAGTGGTAGAGTGCTATCCTTGAGTAAAAAGAAGGCAGGGCCAGTGCTCAGGCCCTGAGTTCAAGCCCCATTACTGGAAAAAAAAGAAGTATCTATAACTTTATTTGCCAATGTGTTAATTGACATGTTCATTCCTTAAGAGTAGTTTGTTGAGCTTCTTGTAGATTCTGCTTATTAATCGCTTGCCAGTTGTTTAGCTGGTTAATTCTGTAGGCCATGTATTCACTGTAATGACTGTTTACTTTGTTGTGATTGAGGATTTACTTTGGTGTAATCCAGTTTGTGAATCCTCGCTCTTATTTACTAAACTGTATGAAGTTTCAATGAGGTTATTACTGCCTAAACAAAATGGCTCATTTATTTTATTACCTGTAGGCTAGTATTTTATCGTACACTTTAGCTCTTATATATCTGGGGACTAGAAAAACACAAAACATGCACAGCTTAGAGCATCCTGGAATATCTGACTGCAGGAGATGGCTGGAATTGTGATGATAGAATCTCTGTGAATCGAAACATCTAATTATCAAATATGTTGCCTTTGTGTGTACACATGTTGATCATTTGCAGCCACAGTCTTCCGGCCTGTCTCATAAACTAGAAGTCTACCCGAGAGCCAGGAGCTTTTCCTAAGACAGAAACTGGAAGCTTATAATGTGATGTACTTGTGCATTTCTTGTTTTAAAGAATTAACAGTGGTGCCTGGGAATATAGCGTAGTGGCAAGAGTGCTTTCCTCCTAGACATGAAGCTCTCGGTTCGATTCCCCAGCACCACATATATGGAAAACGGCCAGAAGGGGCGCTGTGTCTCAGGTGGCAGGGTGCTAGCCTTGAGCGGGAAGAAGCCAGGGAAGGTGCTCAGGCCCTGAGTCCAAGGCCCAGGACTGGCCAAAAAAAAAAAAAGAATTAACAGTGTATTAAATAGTTTACACGTTGTCCATATACACGAATAGGAAACCTAGCACATTTCTGACCACAAGAGTAATACAGGAAAGATTTTACCTGTGATTTGATCAACAAAAGCAGCATCTCTATCTCTTTAGAACCGTTGTATGTATACATGGTCATCATTGATACCATTTGGGTTTCATGGAACAAAACAATTGCATAGTGATCTGTGCACAGATGAGCCTTCTACAAGCTGTTCTAGAACTATACTTCACTTCTTAGAGTTGGTGAATTCTTTAAAATATTCAACCCACCCTTCCTGTCCATGTGCCAGAAGTTTGCCAACACCTGATATGCATTGAACTGTCTGTTCAAATTCTAATAACAATTCTAGTAACATGATACTCTTGACCTTCAGGTAAAGCCTAGCAAATGGAGCCTGGGAAGTGGCGTGCTCAAAGAAGCACCCTCATTGGCTATTGCCAACACTATGTGTTAGGAGCCAGAGAGGTGCTGTGTTAGTCTGGCCCTGTGGAGTGTGCTGTCCTTTATTTCCTTAAGAAGACAACATTCTCTAGATCCAGCTTCACTTTTTTGTCCCCTGAGAAAATGAAGAATTATGAATGGGACCTACATGTAGATAGAGAAAGGAAGGCATAGAGCAGACTGAGATACTCTAGTAACAAAGGATTTTCTGCAAGTGAGCTGGTTGTCCTCCTATATTGCACACCTATGAACCACCTACAGAGTAACAGAATTTCTCTGAGCACTGAGCACAGCTTGCTGAGATGATCAGGAAAATCCCAGCTCTGCTGGGCTCTAGGCAATGGAGAGTTAGTCATTAATGCAAGGATTCCTGTACAGGTTCAGAAATGTGGAGCTATCATGGACTGTAGGCATGATGAAATTCTTCCCTACTCCACTTTGAACTTCACATCACCAGACCAACTAACAAAGTGAGTGTGTTTTAGTCTGCAGGGAGAATGTTTCCTTCAGCATGGTTATCATTGAGCTGTGCCATAGAACACTGAGGTATGGAGCTTTCTCTACAGGAGGAAGAAGATACAGGAGGGTAGGTATTTTTGTGAGCTCCAGTTGAGACTGCAGCTCAGAGCTGAGTTCTATAACAAACCATCATCATGACAGAGAAAGGAGGACATGAATCTTTCAGAAAATGGTAGGGCTTCTAAGAACACTTGGTCTCTGGCTTCCTCCGTAGAGGCTACTGTCAGTAACTACTTGGGTTTCCTATAATATCACTACCTAGGCAGCCAAAAGGGGTTACCTTATGTTGTGCTAGTCTTTGAACTTACAGCAACAATCAGTGATCCCCCGTAACCACAGGATGAAAAGGGCAGGTAAGGGAAGTCATTGCCTTTTTGTTATTCATTTTCCCTCCTGTCTTCCTAAAGTGCCATCACCTGTATCCTGGACAGGTTGCAGGGTGACTACTGAGAGTTTGGTGAATGCCTGCAGTGAACCTGTCTCCTGGCTCAACTGAAAATCTGTAAGTCTGGGTTATACCTGGAATGCTGTGCCCAAATGGATGTCCAAGAGCCCAGCAAAGCCAAGCATTAGGGTTCAGATCCCGGGGCTGAAAAAGAGAGTTCATCCTGGCATAGATGAATTTTGGCACCACACTGAGGAGGTTTCAACCCTGGCTTTGGGCCAAGAGTAAGAAGACCCTGAAACATAAAAGAGGGGAGTTGAAGAACGTTCACTGTTGAAGGTTGCATGTTGAATATTCTAAGGAATTAGGGTTTTCTTTGGTTTTACAAAGACTGAAAGCAGTAATGTATGGCACCTTGTTGCCTCATGCAGGTCTATAACCAGCCCTAGTATTCATTCAGTATTGAAAGCCAGAGATGGACTTAGCTACATCCCTGACTCTGACACTTATCCCTGTAGGAGAACCATGACCAGTGCCATCTTCCCCCTCACCTCCGATGTCCAATCAACTGACAGAATCATTTTTGGTCCACACAAAGAAAAATTGCTACACTGTCCCCTGGTGTTATGTTTATCATCAGTTCCAGAGCTACAGCCAGCTCTCGTACTTGATCTTGTTCTACGTTATCCTGTTTATCAAAAATTACCTGTATAAATGTGAAAGATCAGAATGCAGACACGAACCAAATTTTGACATTGACCTTAATTTGTATAGGTTATCCTATTGAGAATATTTTTCATGCAGCAAGGTTCTGACAACATGATGTGGTAATAGATGACATTTTTTTCTCTCAGAGAAGCATAAATCAGAAACAAAACTAACTCTATGTTTTCTACTTGTCAAAATATGTTAGACCTAAATTCCATGTGCATACCTCAATAAGATGCTGTTGCTGTTGCTGTAGCCAGTAAGTAAATGGGTGCAATTGTGGTATCCTCTGCACACAGAATTCATGTGGAAACTTTGCAGGATTGACCAGAAATATATTATGATTCTTATGCACCCTGGGTGGGTGACTGGACCTCTAGTGTCCCTGATAACTTTGACATCTCTTTGGCCTGCTTTTTTGGACCATTTCACTGTGTACTTGTCATGGTATCCTCTGATGCAATCTAGTTGCACCACCCCAAATGGCTTCCTTGCAATCAGTATCTTAACACAGATAGTGGACCAACTACATCAAAGATACCTTCCCTGGGCTCTTATTATCTGTGGTCTTGGAGGAAATCATTCAATGTAGGTGGACAAAGGACAATCAGGAAACATGCTTTCAATCTCGTGGTTTCTTTTTTTTCTCCTGGATGTAAGGCCTCACTCAAATGCAGAGCCCCAGCGAAGACTTTTACATTCTTCCTGGGGACTCAAGACAGGTTTCACTGAAAGGTGGACTGCACTGTACATCCCTGTCAATAAAAAGATACACAGGCATCTATACACAGATATATTTATGTGCATACATGAAACACTTTGTCCTACTTCCAGCCAGAGCTTCAGCTTGGCAGAAGCTCCCAGGATGTGCCCCTTGATTTTCACATTCCTTCTTCTCCAGTTTCCCCTCCCTGTCAGATCCTTGGCAGGCACTAGCTGCTTTTTTACAATGAAGCCCCGAGCACACATTGATGGAGATGCAAAGATTGCTGGGTTTTTCCCTCTCTACACTTTGGGTGCAGATCACAGAAACAACAATGTTTCTGAGCATGAAGAGACCAAGCCATAAGTAACTCATCAGTTTATTTCAATATGCTGTTTTATTCTCAGGATGGGCAAAGGCTGGAGGATCTGTGTACACATGAATATTCTCTGTGTTCTGTACCAAGGCAACCCATTCTTATTGCACAAAAAACAGCTCAGTTTCATTATGGTATCTTGTATCTGCTGTTGAGGAAATTTATGCCTGCTAGTAGGAGAGGACTCTGCTTTCCTTCCATGTACCTTCTTCTTTCCAGGTCTTTAAGCTCTTCACTTTAATCTGGAATCCCTGGCTCTACTCCATCCTAGAATTCACTGCAGAGGATGAAGAGATGTTATTACAAACAAACTGAATCAGTGGCATGAGTTCTGTATGGAAAGGCAGACCCATATTCTTACCCACGGGCCAGTGGTCTGAGAAGTTTTCTTTGGTAACACTAGTATTTGCAGGACACTGATAAAATACTTATTTTAGGCTGGTGGCTCATATTTGTAATCCTAACTAGTCAGTATGCTGATATCTGAGGATTGATCTTTGGAGCCAGCCTGGGCATGAAAATGCATGAGAATTTCATGTCCAGATAATCAGCCAAAGGTCGAAGTGGAGCTATGGCTCAAGTGTCAGAGTGCTATCCTTGAATAAAAAAGCTCAAGATTAGTGTCCAGGCTCTGATTTCAAACCCTAGTAGTAGTGTGTGTGTGTGTGTGTGTGTGTGTGTGTGTGTGTTCCTTTTACTGTAGACCATTAAGTACCATTTCAAACTAATCACTGTACCATTATTTTATGTCAGATATCCTACAAACTTCAGGTATTATCTATGCATTATGAAACATCCTTAATGCGAGGATTTTATTTGCCAAGGCAGAAAAGTCCATAAGACTCTTATCTCCAATTAACCACTAGAAAACTGGAATTGGTACTGTGGTTTAAGTGGTAGAGCATTAGTCTTGAGCTGAAGAGCTCAGGGACAGCACCTTGGCCCAGAGTTCAAGCCCAATGATTGACCAAAAAAAAAAAAAAAGAAAGAAAGAACATTGTTGGGATTTTGACGTGTATTGCCATGAATTTGTGGATATCTTTGGGCATTATTTCCATTTTCTGATGTTAATCTTTCCAATCCAGGATTATAGATAGCTATTCCACTTCTCTATTTGCTTTAATTTCCTTTTTAATATTTCTAAAATTTCATGATAGTGTTTTTTTCACATTTTTTGCTAAATTAATCCTGAGAGTGGTTTGTTGTTGTTGTTGTTGTTGTTGAGGTTATTAGAAATGGCCCTGTCTTCCTGATTTCAGTCTTGATCTTCTCTGGTATACAGACAAGCTACTGATATTTGTGGGTTATTTGTATACTATGGTACTTTGCCAAATTTCTGGATCATTGCAAATAACCTGAAGGAGGAATCTACATGTTGTTGAAATACAGGACCATGTCATCTACAAAAATAGATAGCTTATTTACTTCCCTACTTGATTCACCTTTATTTTTCTGTTGCCAACTACTGCTTTTGCTAGGAATTCCAGTAATATATTGAAGATTAGTGGGGAGAGTGGATGCTTTTGTCTCATTTTTTTATTTTAGAGGAAATGGTTCTAACATTTCAAAACTAAGGATAATGATGTCGGTATGTCAGTCAAATGCAGTCTTTATTAACTTATGAAGTGTTCCATAGATTCTTATCTCCTGAGCTTTAATCATAAAGGGCTATTTAATATTGTAAAAATTGTCAACATTCATTGAAATGATCGTGTGGTTCTTCTCGTTCCTTCTCTAGATGTGTTGAATCATATTGACTTACATGTATTAAAACAGATTGGCAACCCTGACAAACTACTGTGTAATTCTTATCACTTTTCCTTTGTAAGACATCAATCGTTCATTTCTGAAGGCTTTAAGGATCCTTTCCTTGCTTCTTATTGATTTTGTCCAGATTACAATGTGGTGGTGGGGTATTCTTTTCCAGTTCGGTCTGTTTGGAGTTCGAGAGGATTCTTTTCTTTGTTTGGTTTCTTTTTAACTCTGGAATTTGATTAATTAATTTTTTTAATTTAATTTTATTGGCCAGGTGATATACAGAGGGGTGGCAGTTACCTTACGTAAGGTAGTGTGTATATTTGTCAAGCTTGTTACCTCATTCTTATTTTTGTCCCACCTTCCCTCCTCCCCAAATCCCCGCCCCAATTGTGCAGTTAATTTCCAACATACTGTCTAGTGAGTATCACTGTTATCTTGATTTGCCTTTTATCCTTTGTCTCACAATTTTGATGTTCTTTTATAGAAGCTTCTTGTAATTGAATATCCTTGACTTTTTGGAGGTTTGGGGCACTCTCTGGTACTATTTTGTTAAATATATTTCTGGCCCTTTCATTGTCACTTTTTTCATTTTTTTCCTCAATACCTATTCATCTTAATTTAGGTTGTTGGATTAAAAACCTTCAATTCTTCTGTCAATACTTTCTACTTTGATTTTTTTCCCTCTCCCTTCTAATTCATGATTTTTGATGGTTTCTACCTCTTTATTGAAATTTTCTTTTGGTCTTCGATGAACTCTTTACCCTCTTGGATTTGTCTGTGTTTTCTCTCATATCCTTTAGATGGGTGACTAATTTTTCCTTCTGGGCTCCCTTTCTGTCTCTTTGAATTGATTTGTATTTCTGTTGGTAGATGCCATGAATTCTTCTTGGTTTAGTCTCATCAAGCCCATGAAATTTCTTGTGTAGGCTTTCTTTGTTGTCATTAGTCATATTTACCATCGCAGGTTTTAGGTTGTATTTTTTTCCTGTTCCTGGGGCGTGAACTCTGGCCCCCAGTGCTGTCGCTGAGCTTCTTTGTGATCAAGACTAGCACTCTACCATAGTGCACTTTTCAGGCTTTGGCTAAGTAGGTTTTTGAATAGAAGAGTCTCATGAACTTTTGTGCCCAGGCTGGCTTCAAACTCTGATTCTCAATAGGTACTATTACATGCTTAAGCCACTGAAACTTGGTTTACCACAGTGTTTATAAAGCATTTTGAGACAAATATTCTAGGTCGTTGGTTATCCATTGTATTTTCTGTCAGAATTAAGCTCCCTTTAATTGGCATTTTTCTTTTCTTTTTCGATTTTTTATTTTTTTAATTTTTTATTGTCAAACTGATGTACAGAGAGGTTATAGTTTCATACTTTAGGCATTGGATATATTTCTTGTACTGTTTGTTACCTCCTCCCTCATTCCCCCCTCCCCCTTTCCCTTTCCCACCATGAGTTGTTCAGATGATTTACAGCAAACAGTTTTGCAAGTATTGCTTTTGTAGTCGTTTGTCTTTTTACCCCGTGTCTCAAGATTTTGGTATTCCCTTTCAGTATCCTAGTTCTAATACCAGTATACACGGTTTCCAATGTACTCAGATAAGATACAGAGATAGTGCAGGTACAACCACAGGAAAGGGATGCAAGAGGGTCATCAATAATAGAAGCTACAGTTTCACATCACTTGTTGAAAGTAAATACAACAGTGATATAAAAGTCATTTCCATAACAAAGAGTTCATTTAATTTAGCATCATCTGATGTGTTCATAAGGGTATAGCTATTGGGCTCTTATGATCTTCTGCTGTGACTTGCCTAAACCTGTGCTAATTATTCCCTATGAGGGAGACCATAGAGTCCATGTTTCTTTGGGTTTGGCTCACTTCACTTAGTATAATATTTTCCAAGTCCTTCCATTTCCTTACAAATGGGGCAATGTCATTCTGATTGAGCCATAAAATTCCAATGTGTGTATGTACCACATTTTCCTGATCCATTCGTCTACTGAGGGGCATCTGGGTTGGTTCCAAATTCTAGCTATGACAAATTGTGCTGCCATGAACATTGTTGTGCTGGTGGCTTTAGTGTGTTCTTGTTTGTGGTCTTTTGGGTAGATGCCCCAAAGTGGGGCTGCTGGGTCATAGGGCAGCTCTATGTTTTGCCTTCTGAGGAATTTCCATAACGCTTGCCAGAGTGGCTGATCCAGTTTATATTCCCACCAACAATGAAGTAGTATTCCCTTTTGGCCAAATCCCCACCAACATTTGTAATTGTTAATTTTCTTGATACAGGACATTCTTACTGGGGTGAGATGGAATCTCAATGTTGTTTTGATTTGCATTTCTTTTATGGCCAGTGATGTAGAGCACTTTTTCATATGTCTCTTGGCCATTCTCATTTCCTCATCAGAGAAGTCTCTTTTTAAGTCTTTAGCCCACTTGTTGAGAGGGCTATTGGTTCTTTGCAGTTTTGTTTGGAGGAATGTAAATTTTTTAGTTCTGCATATATTTTAGATATGAGGCCTTTGTCCCTTGTATGCCCGGTAAAGATCGTTTCCCAATCTGTCGGCTTTCCATTTATCTTGCGAGCAATGTCCTTTGCCCTGCAGAAGCTCTGCAGTTTGATGCAGTCCCATTTGTCCATCCTTTCTTTGATGTGTAGCATTTCTGGGTCTTTGTTAAGGAAGTTCCATCCTGTGCCAAGGAGCCCAAGTGTTTCTCCTACTCCTTCCTTTAGTGTTTTCAGAGTATCTGTTTTGATTTCGAGGTCTTTGATCCATTTGGAATTGATTTTGGTGTGGTGTGATATATAAAGATCTGGTTTTAGTTTGCTGCATGTGTTGAACAAGTTTTGCCAGCACCATTTGTTAAAGAGGCTATCTTTCTTCCAGACTATTTTTTAGCTCCTTTATCAAAGGTTAAGTAAACATAGTTCTCTGGGTTAATTTCTGGGTCTTCAATTCTGTTCCATTGGTCTTCAGGCCTGTTCCGGTGCCAATACCAAGCTGTTTTTATTACTATAGCTTTATAATACAACTTGAAGTTTGGTATTGTAATTCCTCCAGCACTGTTCTTTCTGCTTAGGATTTTTTTTTTCTATTCTGGGTCTTTTATTGTTCCATAAGAATTTCTAGATTGCTTCCTCTATTTCATTAAAAAATGGTGTTGGGATATTAATGGGTATTGCATTGAATTTGTAGATAGCCTTTGGCAGTATTTCCATTTTGATTATATTAATCCTCTAAATCTAGGAGACTGGGAGGTTTTTCCATTTCCTTAGTTCTGCCTTAATTTTGTTTTTCATGTTTTTAAAGTTCTCATTATAGAGGTCTTTCATTTCTTTTGTTAAGGTTATTCCTAGGTATGTAATGTTTTTTGAGGCTATTGCAAAAGGAGTTATTTTCCTGATTTCAGGTTCAGGTCATTAGCATATAGAAAGGCCAGTGATTTTTGAGGGTTTATTTTATATCCTGCAACTTTGCCAAGGTTTTTGGATCAGGTCTAGTGGCTTAGGAGTAGAGTCTATGGGGTTCTTTAGGTATAGATCATGTCATCTGCGAAGAGAGAAAGAATAACTTCATCTATAACTATTTGGATCCCCTTTATAATTTCTTCTTGCCTATTTGCTCTTGCTAGTAATTCTAGTACTATGTTGAAGGGAAGGGGAGAGAGCGGACATCTCTCTCTTGCTCCTGATTTTAAAGGGAATGGCTTTCGTTTTTCACCATTTAGGATTATGCTTGCTGTTGGTTTGTCATAAACTGCCTTTATTATATTCAGGATTATTCCCTGGAATCCCAGCTTTTCCAGGGATTTTTACATAAATGAGTGCTCAATTTTATCGAACTCCTTTTGTGCATCCAGAGATATAACCATGTGGTTTTTTTACTTTGCTCCGGTTGATGTGGTGGATTATATTAATTAACCTGCGTATAATGAACCAACTTTGCATCCCTGGGATGAATCCAGTTTGATCATGGTGTATGATTTTTTTTTTTTTTTGATGACCTGTTTAAGTCGATTGGCAAGAATTTTGTTGAGAATTTTTGCATCTATGTTCATCGGGGAAATCAGTCTATAGTTCTCTTCCCGTGATGAGTCCTTCTTTGGTTTGGGGATGAGGGTTATACTGTCTTCATAAAACATGTCTGGTAGTGAACTTTCTCTTTCTATTTCATTGAAGAGTTTGAGAAATATTGGTGTGAGTTCTCTTTTGAAGGCCTTGTTGAATTCTGCTGTGATTCTGTCTGGACCTGGGCTTTTCGTGGATGGGAGATTATTTATTGCCATTTCTATTTCATTGCTGGAGATGGGTCTGTTTAGGAGGTTTAAATCTTCGTGGTTGAGTTTGGGGATATCAGTTTTTTCTAGGAAATCATCCATTTTTTCCAGGTTCTCGAATGTCTTGGCATAAAGGTTTGCAAAATAGTCCCTTATTGTGTTCTGAATTTTGGTTATTTCTGTCCTGATATTACCTGTTTCATCTCTGATCTTGTTTATTTCGTGTGCTGCCTTCGTTTTTTGGTCAGGTCTGCTAGTGGTCTATCTTGTTAATTTTCTCAAAGAACCAACTCTTTGTTTTGTTGATTCTTTCCATGGTTTTTTTTGTCTCTAATTCATTTAATTCTTTTTTGATTTTAACTATTTGCTTCCGACTATTGACTTGTGGTTTGGCTTGTTGTTTTCTTTTGAGGAGATTAAAGTGCTTCCTTAAGTTGTTGAGTTGCTGTTACTCCAGTTTGTTGGTGACTGCCGGGCTAGGGTCGCCTCCCCTGGTGTGGAGATCCAGGCTCTGCTCTGCTCTAACAGCTCCCTTTCTCACCCTCTCCCCTGGTCACCCAACCCACAGCTAAATAATTTTTAAAAAAATAAAAAAAAAACTGTTGCTGCAAATTTATTTACAGCTATTGCCTTTATGGATTTGCCTCAACAAATTAAAACTGATAATGGCCCTGCATATATTTCTCAGGCCTTTAAAACATTGTGCTCACAACTACATATTACTCTTACTACGGGCATCCCCTACAATACACAAGGACAAGGCATTGTGGAGTGAGCCCAAGCCACGTTAAAAAATCAAATTTAAAAAATAAAAAAGGGAGTGACTTCCAGGAAGATCATGGAGGAGCAGCAGAACCCCAGCTAAGCTCTACTCCACATTTCCACATCACTGAAACTAAACCAAAATCAACACACACATACACCCCCACACATTTTACTCTATTCTCTTTACTACTTCTAACTTACCCTCCTGATTTACTTCCAGGACATCCACATTACATTGACCCCTGGTTATTGGATAGAGGGTATCCCTGCTCAATCCGATTGAATCAAAGTGGTTCTAAGAGAAAGCCAGACAGTCTAAAAAGAACTTAGTATAAGAACAAAAATTGCTCATAGGGTTGTACCAGTAAATAAGTAACTACTGAATACAGGGCTCAGGATTGGTTGCTATGTCAAAATTGTATTCTTCAGAACACCAAATCTAATTTTATATACATGTATACAAGGGGTCTGTATATAATTGTGAACTTCTAAGATTTACACAACAGGGCTTGGTAAGGTCTGCTTTGGGTCTTAAACGGTGCTCATAGGTGCTTGTAGATTGGCATTCCAAATCCAAATGGGCAGAAGAAACAAAAGAAAGATGGCAAACAATGGAGTCTCATCTCCCACTCAAAACTAGCAGGAAGCAGAGCAGTCAATCAAAGACATAGAAGAGAACCCTCAAAATGCTCTACAAAGTCTACTGGTAAAAATGATAAATGAAAAGTTTGAATCACTTCAGTCAAATATTCTAGAGCGTGAGGAGGCAAAGCAAAATTTAATGGAGAATTTCATGGCCTCCACAAATAGAAAGATAAATGAACTTCAAGAGTCCAATGAAAATATAGCTACCCAGTTAAAAGATTTGAGAGACAGCACTCAAAATAAAATTAATGAAGTTAATGAAATAAAGAAGTCCATGCAGGACCTAAGAGATAATTATAGCAAGGACATGGAAATCATCAAGAAAGACCAGTCAGAAGGAAAAGAGATTCGAAATCAAGTAGCCAGCCTACAGTCCCGACTGGCTGAAGCAGAGGATCGAATGTCTGTAGCCAAAGATTCCCTAGAATCTTTCTCTATGGAGAAAGATAAAACATCAATACAAACCCAATGCAATTGACAAAACAGATCACTCCAGGAGCTCTAAGACACAATCAGGAAGCCCAATTTAAGACTAATAGGTATTGAGGAAAACCTAGAGAAAAAATTAATGGAATAGGCAACCTATTTAACAGAATACTAGCTGAGAACTTCCCAAATATCCAGAAGGAAAGGCCTATACAGATACAAGAAGCATTTAGAACCCCATAGCGACCAGATCAGAATAGGACTTCCCACCGACACATTGCGATCAAAACAGGATCAATATAGTCCATGGAAAGAATCCTTAAAGCTGTTAGGGAGAAGAAAATAATCACATATAAAGGAAAAGCAATCAGAATTACCCCAGACTTCTCAGTAGAGACCATGAAAGCAAGGAGAGCCTGGAATGAGATATGCCAAACCCTACATTAAAATAACTACCAACCAAGAATACTGTACCCAGCTAAACTCGCATTCATAGCCTAATGTCAAAGTGGAGTGGGGGGCTCAGGAAAGACCTCAGGTGCACGGGGTCGTACGAGATCGCTTTACCCCCCCCCCTCCTTACCCGTGAAGAAAGCCAGGCATACACGGATCTCGGAGACGCTTCAAGAGCAAATCTGATTTAATAAGGGAGGAGCTAGAGCTGATATAGTAGAAGGTGACCAGAGAAGGGGTCATTCTTTTATTTTTATTGTTTTTCTGCCATTTTGAAACCCTTTGGGTTTTATTTTGGGAAGAGGGCTATAGTCTTCCTGATTGTTGTTCATTGGGTGCCTGATTAATTAGCTATTGATGATTTGATCTTTCATTTAGTTTTTGTTCATCTGGTTTCACATTTTGTTGAGAGCAGTAAGTGTACAATTAGAGTTTAGTCATGTTGATATGATGTGATGTTAACACAGGTCTATCAGTTTGAAAGCAATTGAGGTTCTTAGGCAGGGGTAGTTTGAAGAGTAGTTTTTAAGGGAGAATTATGAGAGAAGTCTAATGTTATAGGAGATTTAGCTTAAGAATTATATAAAAGACTGCAGGTGTTGTAAATGAGGAAACTAATGAGAGAGGCCTTGTAGTTGACTCCTCTAAAGAAAATCAAGTTGAGAGTCTATGCACCAGAAGCTCTACACTAATGTTGCCTCCTTCATAAAGCCTTTCAGCCTTGAAATTATTTACCTGCCTACACAACACATTAATTTGTGGGCTGAGAAGGGTACTGTGGTGAAAGGAGTTTAGGTATATCTAAGAGTCAACATGCCCAATGCAAAATAACAGAAAAAGAAACAGAAGCACCACAATGCAAGCACAGCAGGACACAATGTAAAATGAAACACATACAGAACCCAATGGACAGCCTATCATTCACCACTGGCAGCAGTGTCAATGTTTTAAAATATTCATTGGGAGAGAAGCAAGCATTGCATCCATTAAAATCGTAAGTTGGAAATATCCTTCCTGAATTTCTATGCTTGTTATGCAAGTTTAACTTCAAGAACTACCAGTTTGTTTTGGCCTTGGCCTTTGCTATTGAAGAGATCAACAAAAAACCTTATCTTTTCTATAAGTGTACTCTGGGATTTGAAACCTATGATATTGAATCTGGAGTTGGACAACGTTTAAAAATCCCCTCATTTGCCTCTTTGGAAAGTATAAGATTCCAAATTACAGCTGTAAGAACGATAGCAAGGGTATAGCAGTACTTACCGGCCCATCAGGAATAATTCCTGCAAAGATTGGGACAATGCTGGAACTCAACAAGTTTCCACAAGTGAGAGTGGAAGCAGTGAGGGTTATATTTAAAAATGTCTAATTTGGTGCCATTTCAGGTATTAGAAGAGAGTGATAGGGAGAAACCTGATTTATAAACTTATTAAATTTTGTGATATCAAACAGTAAGTATTCAAAGATCCTGGGCTATCTATAGCACCATTGGTTTGGAAAAGGTATTACAGAAGTTATAGCATGGAAAACAATTATTTGGGGTTTTACGCATTATCAATAATTTCTTAAAACTTAGGAAATTGAAAATGTCTTTTAAGTGTTAATTTATCTTGAGCTTGTTTCTCAGATCTCACATTTTTAATCCTAGCTACTCAGTAAATTTACCTCTAGTTAACTAGAAAAAATGCAGGAAGTAATGTATTGTTTAGTTAGTCTTGAGGTAAAAAGACAAGAAGTACATGAGGCCCTGATTTTGTGGCCATATAAACACACACACACACACACACACACACACACACACACACACAAATGTGCACAAGATAATGTTTAATAAAGTCAGGCTTAGAAAGAAAATCTAAATATGAACATGCCATATAAAAACAATTGGAACACACATATATACCAATTACAATTACAAATATACATGATCAATCTGACTAAAACATGTGGTACTTATAGGGGTAGAATTTCATAGTGTAAGCTCTGTGATCAACTAACAGACAGTGGAGAGATATGAAGAACAGAAAGCTGAGAATGTCTTGTCTGAGATGATTAGGTGTGAAGGGGATGTGGAAAAGGGTAGGGGAATAGGGAGTAGATATGTGGGCAGCCATAAGATAATATTCAAAGTGCATATGCAAAAATGGAACAAGGAAAGTCAGTGAATGACTAAGGTTGATATAGATGGGATAAGTTGATAGAAACCACAACAAAGATCACCAGATGAGGAAAAAATTGAAATCTTGTATAACTTTAAAAAACAATGTAAAATTTATCCTTTTTCAAAAACTGAAAGAAAAACTTGCCTTTAATCTGCTTCAATTGGTTACTTAATATTTATTATGAATGGGACTGTGCTGGATGGAAATCTTCTCATTCACGGAACACCCAATTTTCATTCCTTTAGCTTACGTATGGACCATTTCAGCATGGCCTGACTGACCATAACAAGTTTCCTGCTCTCTATCAGATAGCCTCAAAGGGCACATCGATGGCCACTGCCAGGGTCTCCTTGTTGCTTCACTACAGATGGAATGGGTGGGATTCTTAACCTTGCAAAATGAGGATGGCTTGTGAATTCTTCCTGAATTGAAAGCAGAGATGGCCAAGAACAGAATTTCTGTAGCCTTTGATATGGCAATCACAGACCACATCATGTCATATGTATTCAAAATCATGGCACTTTATAATCAGACTAACAAATCTTCAGCAAATATTCTTATCACATATGGTGATAATGAATCACTAATACACTTAATTATGTGCATTGAGCAATATTTAGTAAAAGAAAAAGGGTTTTATCATGAATTCACAGTGGTATTTAACCATTAAAAGGAGATATTTCATGTTAGGTTCATTACATGTACCTCTTATTTTTACATACCATTGCCCAGGTGTTTCCAGGTTCATAGATTTTGTCAAGACAGTTAACACTTCCAAATACCTAGAAGATTATTTTCTTGCTTGGCTATGGTTTCTCTCTTTTAATTGCTCAGCTTCTGAGTCTGACTGTGTAACATTGGAGAATTGTCCTCATGATACCTCCTTGGATTGGTTGCCTAGGCAAGTTTTTGACATGACTATATCTGCAGACAGTTACAATATATACAGCACTTTGTATGCTTGGCCCATGCTTTCCCTGAGATGTTTCTTCATCAAACAGAAGTACAAACAATGGGAAATAGAAAGGAGACAGTGCCTTTCCCTGCACATGTAAAGCCTTCTGTTTTGGATGGCATACATCATGAAGAAAGTCACTTCCTACAGGGATTTCTTGCTGTATGAAATTACAGATTCAGGTATTTTCTCCCAAACCCAAGAAATAATACTTGTTAAATGTCTGTGAGGAACACTAGACATGTGGTTATGTTCTCTTAAGGAAAAGTAGACCAGTAACAAGGAAAAAATGTATTCCATGTTTCTATCCAGTCTTTTACTTATCAAAAACCTCAAGAGATCAATAGGCAATGTTTTGAATATTGTAAATTCAACTTATCCGTATCAGTTTCTTAAGTAATAGCAAAAGATGAACTGGTGAATAGAATTATCCATAGCTTTCATTAGTTATCAAATTCTATGTTATGTATTCAAATTTTACAGAGGTCTAACTATGGACATTCATAAAATTAGAGATTGTGGAAAATTCTATTTAGGCAACAGAGACTATTTATAGACAACTGATTTCTCTTGAAAACAGGCCATAAAATATCTTTGTTGAGTGACCATAATTCAAAAAGCTAGTTCTGATTCATTCATAAATTGTCTTTGAGAAACTTCATTAAGTGCCTGCTACTTGAATTCTGAATCCAAAATTAAACACAATCAGGAGCTTTTCCTCATGTTTTCAGTGTTAACTCTGGCATATTCTTCACCTTATGATGACGTGTCTCTTTTAGCTGCATATTTTTCTGAAGGGATCCCAATTTCACTATCCTGCTGAAGATAAAGTGATTTGGTAATAAAAGGAAATTGGAGGCAGAGTATGACATTGTGAACATTTGGAATTTTCCAGGTCTTCAACATGAGGTGTAAGTAGGAAAGCTTTCTTCATGTACTCTAAATTGACATCATCTGTCTCTATTTGAAGCTACAGTACAGTGAGCTATAGAATCTATAGAGGTAGGTTGTATCTAATTGTAATAATTTTAAGAGCATGTAAATAAGCAAAATTAGCCCTTAAAATATATTTGGTTGGGTTTTAACAACTTACTCCTATTATACTAGCTACCTAAGTTGGTTGAGATGTGAATATCATGGTTTCACTTTAAGCAGTCTAACCACCACCACCACCCCCCAAAAAAACAAAACTTAAAGTAGAATCATAGACCAAGTAGCATACTGCTATCCTTAAGCAACAAAGCTCAGACAGAAAGGCTAGACTCTAAATTCAACTCTTGTTTCTGGCAAACACACACACACACACACACACACACACACACACACACACACACACAATTTTACATCCTATGTACTTACTAACTGCCCAGTATTGCACATCGAAATATTTCCAACTTAAGAAATTGTATTGATTGCCTCTTGGATAGAAAAGAAACAAAATAAACTAACAGCATTGCATTAGTGGCTCTTGCTTTTAATCCTATCTACTCAAGCAGTAACATGCTCATAACTAATATTACAGGTCAGCTACAGCAGAAAAGCCTGGAAGACATTTATCTCAATTATCTACTGGAAAGCTCAAATCTGTGGCTCAAGTAGGAGAGTACTAACTGAGCAAAAGAAGTCCAAGGATATTGCCCAGACCTGGAAGTCAAGCCCCACAAAAATCTTAAATATATTTCTAAATGTTGATTTAGAATGTTATCATAGGAAATAAATTGCATTTCTATTAGTAGGTTTCCATGTTGTCATACATTATCTGAAAAAAAAGTACTTTATGTGTTTCAAAGGTTTATTTTGCTCCCTTCTGTGGAGGTTCCATTTGATAGTTGGCCTTCCACTTGGGGAATTTTAATGAGAGGAATCTTTGGTGAGAGCCCGTGAGAAGATTCTCACCATATGGGCACTGGAAAAAGAAGATATGGTGCACCTGGTGTTCATATAACCTTGTAAAAACAGGTCTGTGCTTTACAGCATACGGTGTAAGCTACAAAGATTCATCTTCCTTGATCCTCTTTATATCACAGATGAGTAGGAGACAACATGTAATGATAGGAATTCCAAGAAATTCATAGGGCTGGTCTCAACTTATCAGCATTAATCTCCACAGTTTAAAGGTCTCAAACTCATCAATACTTCAACAGGCTAGGCAGACATCAAGGCTAGAGGACATTAGTATTTTGTGGAAAACTATGGAATCTATAATAACATTAAACTAACTGACTACAATAATGTTCATAGAAGAAATGCAGTTCTTCATAGTCCTACTCTTTTAAAAAATGGACTTCTAACCTTTTCTGTTTATGTGGTGCTGTGGAATTGATCCCAGGGCTTTTTTCATGCTAGGCAAGCACTCTACCACTAAGCCACATTCCCAGCCCCAACCCTGAGCTTTTTTGCTCAAGGCTAGTGCTCTAACCACTTGAGTCACAGCTCTACTCCCAGGTTTTTGGTGGTTCATTTGAGATAAGCGTCTCAGAGACTTTCTTGCCTCTGCTGGCTTTGAACTGTCTGTGATCTAATCTTTGCCTTCTGATGCTTATGTGCTTTTAACCAAGAAATTCATTAATAAAGTACCTCTAAATTCTTGGGGAAAATTAGGCTTTTTGTAGTGATCAGTAAACGTTGACTGATTTCTTTTGCATAGCTGATTTTCCTCAGCCTCCTCACTCTGTCTGCAGTGACAGATGTGGTCCTGGATTCAGGAAATCTCCACAGGAGGGAAAGGCTTCCAGTTGTTTTGACTGCATCCCTTGTTAGAGAATGAGCTGCTAATGGGATAGGTAAGTTCATGACTTAGGGAGAAACTCATACTCTCTCTGGGTGACCCCCAACCCATGTAAGTCAACTCAAAAGTTGTGTATTTGAATGTAGAATCAAAGATTTCTTTTCTTCACTTAGTAAGTTAATAGTGACAATTGATGGTACAACTCCTTGACAAAACAAATCTGTCTTTGAATTGTGTACAATTAATTATTCTTCTCTTTTTTATGCATGTTTATTCAACTACTCAGTGATGTAATTAACTTCTATCGGCGAAAAGCCTTCTTAAGGACAAGTTCTACATCTTCTTCGAAATTGTTGTTTGACCACAAAGAAAACAGATATCTTCTATGTTTTATTTTCTAGTTCACAGAACTGTTCTTGCAACAGAGCTCTGGCTTGGGTTTAGTGTAAAGAGCTGTCACAGGCATTGTGCATACCATGGCTTTAGAGCTTCAAAGACTGGCTTCATTCTCTGCTGCCCAACATTTCACAGGAAGTTGGAGAGACAGATATAACAATTGCAAGGAAGGGCTTCTTTTTATAGTCCACTGAGGCACACAGGGAAATGCATACTTTATTATCCAACTCATCAACTTATTTTCATTTATTGTGTTGTTCTCAGGACGGGCAATGGTTGAGGGAACTCTACTGTACAGATGTGGGTACTCTGTCTTCTTTACCCTGACATCCCATTTGTACTGCAACACAAACAGCTTGATTTCTTTATTTTATCTTCCATCTACTGTGGAGTAAATTACTACCTGGTAGCCAAGAAAGAAGTTTAATTTCCTTCCATATAGCTTGTCTTTCCAGAGCTGCAAAGTACTTCAATTTAGGCTATAAGCACTTCACAACAAAGTGATATTATTAAGAACAACCTGAGTCACTATGATGCTGCACACACAGTTCATTCCCCCCAGGCCAGTGGTCTAAGAACTTGCCTTTGATTACACTTACATTTTGGAAACTAAAAAAAAAACCTTTATTATGAATTGCTGGCTTATGAGGTAATACTAACTACTCAGGACTGTAGTATCTGACAATCAAGGTTTGAAGCCAGCTTAGGCAGGAAAATCCCTGAGACATTTACCTCCATTTAATCAGCCAAAACTTGAAGTGTCACTTTGGCTTAAGTGACAGACCACTAGTGTTTAGCAAAAAAAGCTCAACTACATTTCCCAGGATCTGATTTCTAGTCCTTAGATGCATTTTCTGCCTCTGTCTCTTCTTCTTTCTTTCTCACTTTTTTACTTTACAGAAACCAAAATTAAGCAATGTGTCATTATTTCCTGTCACATATGCTCCACAATCCAGGTTTACCAAGAATTTTCCAAGAGTCCTTAAGAATTTTATGTACCTAAGGTGAGATGTGCTTTATTCACTCACATGCATATTCTTGGCTATGTGGTCTGTAACCGAGGGTCTCACTAACAAATGGCTATGCAAGAAAAATAAGAACAAACAAAGAAAAATGACTATGGAAACCTTCAAAGAACCCTAACAGCCTATTGGACCCCCATTTCAAGAGAAAAGGTCATTGCCCCTATCATGTGCACTCCTTTTACTGCTGGTATGTGTAGTGTAGCCTGAGAGGGCTGCCCATAGATGGGATCACTGACTAAGCACTAGTATGATTGCTTACAGTTTTATTTTTTTCTTTTGTACTTATCCTGGGAATTCAGGGCCTTGGCACTGTCTATCAGCTGTATGCTTAAGGCTATTCCTCTAGCACTTGAGCCAGAGCTCCACATCAGGCACATTTGGTGTGTTAAATAGAGATGGTTTCTCTAATTTCTTCTGATCATTTTCAGCTTTCTGAAGTAGCTAAGATTCCAGGTATGAGCCATCCTTGTTTAGCTTGCTTTGCACTCTTTTTTTTTTTTTTTGGCCAGTCCTGAGCCTTGGACTCAGGGCCTGAGCACTGTCCCTGGCTTCTTCCCGCTCAAGGCTAGCACTCTGCCACTTGAGCCACAGCGCGGCTTCTGGCCGTTTTCTGTATATGTGGTGCTGGGGAATCGAACCTAGGGCCTCGTGTATCCGAGGCAGGCACTCTTGCCACTAGGCTATATCCCCAGCCCTGCTTTGCACTCTTGAATGGTCTTTTATGTGAAGGCTTATGCTCAAGGTTGGAGCCCCAACACCACTTCTGGCTTTTTGTTGGTTGTGTCATAGATTTTTCTGCTCTAGTTGTCTTTTACTCAAGATCCATAGGGCTCATCCTCCTAATCAGCTAATAAATCATGAGAAAGCTGCACACTCATTGATTTAATTTTAATTTTCTGGCGTCTCTCCAATCCTTAGTTTCTATATACCAACACCAGCACTGCAATATTGGAGGAGACTTAAAAATACTTTGTTTTGAATGTGTAAAAAATATTAATATGGGGATCCATTGTGATACTTCCTTACAAGAACACAGAACATTTGAAATTAGTTTACTTCCCATTTTTGATTTTTCTAATAAAGAAATTTGTCAATTTTCAGAAGCCTTATCTGCATTCCAGATCATCTGCATGGATAACTACAGAGTTTGATTTATACAGAGGTAGGTCCAGGTACAAATATTCATGAATGACAAATAAGAGTACGTATTAACCACCTATGAACATATTGGAAAATAATTACTGACATGCGTAGCCCGTAGCTCCCATAGCATTATGAGAACTTTACCAACACAGAAATAAGCAATGAAAATATAAACTCATTCTATCTCAATGGGACCCTTTCAAGTACACATAGGCAGGGAGTTTCTTTACAAAGTTTTTTAAAAAAAATACAAACTGTAATCTTCAAGTATTTAATTCACTATTAAGTTAATATATACAAAGTAACTACTTTTTAACTTTAACCACACGGGAGAAGCATTTGAATGCCATGTTTCTAGCATGTATATGCAGCTCAGACCTCATCACCTGAGTCTTTATTTGTTTGATATCATCATTTCAAAAGGCACATATCTTCTGCCCATACTGCCATCTTCCAATTTAACATATCCTATCCCTAAAATTTCAGCCTGATGTTTTCCATTTCCTACATGCATTTTTCATTTCCCGTGAAATTGTGATTTTGTCTGGAGTGATGACAAAAACTTACATACAAATTATACAGGATTCTAAACATTCACACAATGAGACTAAAGGAGGATAGTGTCACAGGAGAGGACAACATAGGCTCAATAGCTATATGCATGATATGTTAAGCTGATGTTTATTTAAAGAAATCCCAAGAAATGGAAAGAGGAGTGGTTTTTTTGTTGTTTTACTTGTTGAGATTGATTCTTTTGTCTTTTCCTCTGTCACTGTATTTGATTTCTCACATATTTGTTTGCTGAGGGTAAGGGGAGCACAGAAATGGTTTTATAAATAATGAACAATTACATCAGTGATACTCACTAGACACTGGAGTGAAACTGAAATACCCAAATTCTCAGGGAATGGATCTAGAGTGGAAACTGGAAAAAAATGAGGGGAAAGGTGGCATCCTTCAAAAACAAATGTACTCATTACCTGATTTATGTAACTAATCTCTGTGCACATCACCTCTACATTAACAATTAAAAATTGAAAAAAAATAGAATGAGGCAGCGAATATTTGTTTTTTTTTCTTTCCTTTCTAATTGCTCATTTTTAATGGCTTCAGTAACTTTACTGAAGTTTCATTTTCATCTTATATGGACTCCTTTACTTCTTTGATTTATCTTTGTCTTCTCTCATATCTTTTTCTGGGAGACTATATTTTCATTGGACCCCTATCCATCTTGTGATATTCATTTAAAAGTGGTCATAATTTTGGGTCTATGAGCACAGATTGGTATAGAATCTTTATTAAATGACACTTTCTTCTGAATGATCTTATTCAATTCAACATTCATTAATTGTGCCTACAATATAACCACACAACATAAAGTGGCGTCTTGAAATACAATATTTTTCACACAAATAGAGGTAGTTACCTGAGGTGAATGCAACAGAGTATTTGATGTCTCATGAAAGCCTACTCCATGTTTCCTGGAAAAATTTTGCTGTGGTCCTTGTGTGTGGTAGTGGAGATCAAGCAAGCGCTCCATCAACTTAACTAAGTTTCTGAATGTGATTTGCGATGAATTCTTTTCCTGTCCTTACATAATCCTATATACAAGCACAATAGACTACATTCATATTGCATCCCAACTGGCAGTAATATTTTACATATTTATTGGCAAAGAAGCAAGGATTCAATCCATCAAAGTCATAAGTTGGAAATATCCCTCCTGAATTTCTATACTAATTATGCAGGTCTAACTTCGAGTACTACCTGTTTATTTTGGCCTTGGATTTGCTATTGAAGAGATCAACAAAAACCCTGATCTTTTACATAATTTGACTATGGAATTTGATATCTATGATGTTCGATATGGAATATGGAGAGCATTAAAAAAAATCCCTTCATTTGCCTCTTTGGGAAGTACAAGTTCCAAACTACAACTGTATGAGAGACAGCCAGTATATAGTAGTGCTTACAGGAAACTCAGGAGTCTTATCTTCCCAGATTGGGACACTGCTGGACCTCTACAAGTTTCCACAGTTGAGAATGGGAGCAGTAGGGGATATTTAAAAATGTCTAATTTAGTGCCACTTCAGGTATTAGAAGCAAAAGATAGGGAGAGACTGGATTTATGAACCTACCAAATGTTCTCATATCAAAAAGTGAGTATTCACAGATAATGGGATATCTATAGTCCCATTGGTATGGAAAAGGAGAAAGAAAAGTGACAGCAGATAGCCTGATACTTTTGAAGTTTTAAGCCTCATATTTATGTTCAAAGTCAGGAAGTGGATAATGACTTTAAATTGCCAAAATGTGTTGAACTGGGTGCAGGTGGCACACATCTGTAATCCCAGCAACTCAGGAAAGGTATTGCTGATTAACCAGAAAATAGCTGACAGTTATGTGTGGTTCAAGTAGTGCAATGCTAGCTTTGAGAGAAAGAGCCATGAGGTGCATGAAGCCATGAGTTCATGGCCCTGTACTAGCACCCCTTCCCTGAACACACACACACTCAAATGTAAGTTATATTCAATGAAGTAAGTCAGTCTCAGACAAAGAAAGGAGGTAAGTTTCTATTATATGTAATATTGGGTCAAAAATAGGAACAAGAAACATTAAAAACATATACAGACCATATACACATCAATTATAAATATACATAATGAATCTGACTAAATTATGGTACATATTGGGTAGAATTTCATGGTGTACAGAGAGTATAAAAAATGAACACCAGAAAACAGAAGCATATATTCTCTGAAAGGAGGGGGATGTGTTAAGGGGATATGGAAAGAGGTCAGAGGAAAAAAAGTGAAGATGGTTGGGCAAATAAACATAGTATTCAATGTACATATGTGAAAATAGTACCAGTAAAGTCAGGTAATAAGTGAGGTTGATATAGATGACAAGAGTGTATGTAACAGTGACAGAGATCAACAGGCAATGTATAAACTTATTGATACGTTGTACAGTAGTTTTGTAATTTTTTTTCAAAAACTAAAAGAAAAACCTAGTTTCCACCAATTTCACATGATTAGACAATATGTCATTACTGTGATTATAATGGATGGTAATCATTCATGGAGCATCCAAATTGCATTCCCTCTAGCTTACCTCTGGGCCTGTTGATCAAGCCCTGAGTCACCATAACAAGATTCCTGTTCTCTATCAGATGGCCCCAAAGGACACATCGACAGCTATTGGCATGGTCTTATTACTGCTTCACTTCAGCTGGAACTGGGTAGGACTGTTAACCTTAGAAGATGAGAATGGCTTGTGGATTCTTCCTGGATTGAAAGAATAGATGGCCAAGAACAGAGTTTGTGTAGCCACTGAGCTAGCATTCCCAAACTATGTCATTTCTAATATTTTCAAAATCATGGCACATTATAACCAGATTAGTAAGTCTTCAGCAAATGTTACCATCATAAATGCTGATAATGAATCCTTGCCATATATGATGTTGAACAATTATTAATAAATGGCAAAGTCTTTATCATGAACTCAAAGTGGGATTTCACCATGAGTAAGAGATACTTCATGCTAGGTTCATTGCATGTACCTCTCATTTTTTGCACCATCACCCAGATGTTTCTGGATTCACATATTTTGTCAAGGCAGTTAGCACTTCCGAATACCCAGAAGACTTTTTCCTTGCTAGGCTGTGGTTTCTCTCTTTAGTTGCTCAGACTCTGAATCTGACTGTGTAACTTGGGACAACTGTCCTTCTGAGGCCTCCTTGGATTGGTTGCCTGGGCACATTTTTGACGTGACTATGTCTGCAGATAGTTACAATACATACAAAGCTCTGTATGCTGTGGCCTAGGCTCTCCATGAGATGCTTCTCCATCAAATAGAAGTACAGACAATGGGAAATAGAAAAAGGATGGTGCTTTCTCCTACACTGGTAAGGACTTCTGTTTTGGAGGGCACATACCAAGAAGAACATCAATATATAGAGGGCTTTCTTACTGTATGTAACGAAACATTTCAGGTATATTTCCAAAACCCCCAAAACTATACTTTAAATATATTTGAGATCTCTGTGCATGTGTTTCCCCCATCCTCTCAATTTCCTTTCCCCCCTCTGTCCTTTCATCCTTTTCGTTCTTCCTCCTCCCTCACTGCTTTCTCTATGTTGTTTCAGAATTTCAAGAACAGATTTTATTTGCTACAAAAATATACTTCCATTTTATATCATAATATATTGGCTTTATTGGGTAATAGTTGAGGAAAGTATATATTCATAATAGTTTGCTTTTCTGTGGCTGTGTATACTTTTCAACTTATTCTTGTTTAATCACACATATTATATGTACAAAATTATATACATCACATACGTAATATTTTCTTTATATGTTACCAATTGAAGTTATGTCTGTTGATAACAAGTAAATTTTCAATCACCAATATTTTAATTTTACAAGAAATGCATTATTCATTATTAAACAGACTGAATTATGGGGTTCTATATCTTGTTTAAAGAAAGATATGACTATTTAAGACATATGGTCACATAATGGCCTGCCTTTCTCCTCTCTTCTATGGCTCATTGCACCTTTCCTCTGATATTTGCATTCCTTTTTTTTTAATTTATTTTTATTATCTTTGAATAATTCTACAAAAGTTTCCAATTAGATGTGACAACTTATTAGTACTAGTACATTTGTATTTATAATGGGTGAATGATTATATATTGACGTTGGGCTTCTATTGCTTCAGTTTTAAATTGTAATTATTGGCCAAAAATATGTTGTGTTTATGTTCCTTTAAAAAGGCATACTATTTATCAAATATTTCTAAATTACTAGTATTTTTATCAAGAGATGGTCAACATATTTCAGTTTCTATTGAAGTTCATAGTGTATCTCTGTCCTTGATTTTAATAATTTCATCAATAGAAGTGGATTATTATTGGTGAGTAAAATACAGATTACCCATTTAGTAGCAAGCAGTAAACATTTGTCACAAAATATTATATCCCCAATTATCCATTATGCAGAAATGACCATGCATTTTGGCCATCATGTAAGAGAGCAAGTTATCAAGTCTGAGTAACAGATAAGGGATTATTCTAAAGACATCTTGTCAATGTTGTGCAAATGTTATAGTCCGTTTTAGATGTGAAGGACTGGTGTTTTCATTGGTGCTTATAAGCCATAAAAATAAAAGTACCAAAGTATTAATATCCACTTACATGAGGAGTCATGAGATGAGCAAGGCCCTCTACCCAGTATCTATTAGTGAAGTATATATTAAGTGTATACATATAATATCTTATGTATGTAGAGTGAATATTCATTGACTGGAGCAGACTTTTGGGAGGTATGTGTCCCCTCACAGCTCCATGGGATGATGCCCCCAGGTTTTTGATCATCTTATCGTCATGTGAGTCAATAGAACAGAATAAAACTCTGTTAGCATCATGTTAAAATGATGTCACATACATTTACTTTATAGTTCCCCTTGGAAGGATACAGAAAGTCATACTCTCTTTCATATACACAACACACACACACGCACACAGAGAGAGAGAGACACACAGAGAGAGAGAGACAGAGAGAATAAAAATTAACAACTCTTAAAGATGCAAAGAATTAAGATAACATTCAATCCATAGTATCCATTAGTATCCATGTGCTGGTGATAAAAACAAGACTCAGCCAGGCACTGGGGGGCTCACTGTAATCTGAGCTATCAAGAGGCTGAGATCTGAGGATGGTGGTTTAAAGCCAGCTCTGGCAGGAAATACTTGAGACAGTTAACTGCAGTTAGCCATCAGAGGACCAGAGGGAAAAGGAAATAATTTATTAATGGAAATGAAGCAATTTCTGAAAAATCTCAGACACTATGCTAAAGAGACAACACTTTCTAGCAACTTTCAGAAGTGTAATAAAGGTGCTCAGAGGCACTATAGTGAGAACAAAACAGGACCAAGGGGAAAACATGTTTGTATAGGAAATATCAAGGAAGTATTAGGGATAATCAAAAGGACAACAAACAATATGTATGTATAAAGTCATTCAAATGAATCCATTATTACAGTTGCTCACTGGAGCACTGGAAAAAGGGCAATAAATACCCTCCATGAGTATTAAAAACAACAACAATATATTTATGATGATAATATGGATGAAATGATATAGCATGAAAAAAACAATAAAATGCTGAGGCTATGTCACCAACGTCCCCATTGTAGGAATTGTTTAAAGAACTTCTCTAGAGAGAAGGAAAAGATATGTTAAGAATTCTGACCACACCCACGTGAAAAGCATTTTAGCAATAATTATAGGAATGTGCAACAAAATCTAGACTTTCTGTACTCAGATCTGTATGAAAAGAAAATATTATGAGAATATCAACAATGTGGTAGGAGCTCATACATAACTATAATATCAAGTGAACAATTGTTTAAGAGATGGACACTGGGAATTGGGAACATGCTAAAATATTTGCAATGCCAAGGAAACAGCAGACTGTAATTGGAATAACATTGATTTGTAAATATATTTCAGTAAGTGAGAAATCACAAACAACATACAATATATTTTATTTCCTATGAGACCAAAGCATATAAATTACCAAACTACAATAAGCAGAAAGAAAGTCTAAGAAGTTTATACATCGCCTGTAATGTCTAGACAAACAGAAAACATACAAACAAGCATGATCATTCACTTGATATTATAATTATCTATGAACTCCTCCCACATTGTTGATATTCCCATAATGGTAGGAACACATGGCCTATGGCTCAGGGGGGAGTCTTGGACTTGTGTAGGGACTTGATGTAGGGGCAGGAAATTGAGGACACAATGGCCCCTTGCCCCTCTCTCTTGTGGGATGTATTTTTTTTTGAGTCTTTAAGTGTCTTGGTGAAATTCATGTCTCCCCTATATTGCTGATTCCATTACAACAGGGTATCCATGCATATGCACTGGTGAGGTTTGAGTGGGAAGAGAGGAGTTCACCTCTTTGACCTACTAGGCCCAGTGATTCTGTCTCAACATGTTATTTTTCTTTTTAAATACATATTCATATCAGAAGATGGAATGTGGTAGAATTAGCTTTTAGTCTAGAAAAAGGTTTTCCCTGTGGTCATTGTGTTTTTAGAGAGACAGTAAAGTTGCAGTTTGCTATTTTAAGGCTTTAGGTAGAGACCAGTATTGAACAGTAACATTTTAAACATTTTTAAAATTACCTTTTGAGCTTTGTGTAAGCTAGCTTCATAGCTGTTTCTCCACTGATTAGTTCAGCCTTCGGTTCCTAGAGAAATGTAGATATTTGCAATAAAAAATGAGAGTAAAGAAGAAGGTGGAAGGTTTCATATAACTTTTTGAATGGTTTTGCTGGCTCCGTGGTGGAGCTTTTAAGCAGAAAGGTTGGAATCAAAGTTCTGTTATAGCTGCTTACCGGGATGGATGACAGTAGTTGGGAAATCCATTTCACCTGTTGTGCTTTGCCTTCAGCTTGTTGGTCCAGGTAGTGTAATTTGTTGAAGCTGAGAATGGGCAGTCTGAAAGACACCTTGAGGTTCTGCCTGCTGGCCAAAGTGTTTTTTTTTTCTTTGATGGTTGATATGGTTGTTTAGTATGATTTGTTAAGGACTGGTCTATGTGTATGGCTTAGTTTGTTCTGAGTATCTTTATTTTTCATAACCACCATCCAATACCATGAGAATTCATATTAATGCGGTGGCTCAGTCCTACCCTCTGTCACTTCTGGAAGGTGACTGGGGACTAGACAGAGTAAACACATGTTTTACACTGGCTTCTGCCCTGGAGGCAGTGTGGTGGGACTGAGATCTGAAATTGCATGAACTATGCTAAGTCTAGGGGGTGTCAGTACTGCATTGTGGGACATCCAGTTGGTATTGGAAAATGGGTTCAAGGAACAGGACAGGTTTGGTGCCAGAAGTGTTGGAATAAAAATAACATTGTAGATCATCACCTTCAGGGTCACTGGGAGTGCCTTTGATGACTAGTTACACTTTGGTCCTTTAAAGAGGGCACCAGAGAATTGATTACTTAGACTTTTCTTTTTATAGCTTTACCATCTCCCTTGGTTTTGCCTATCTGGGATTCTGGGTTATTTTGGTTTTTCATCCAATCATATAGAAAGTAAATAAAAGTAAATAAACCAAATAAAGTAGCTCACCTGCTGTAAACTCTTGCACATTTTGTGAATGTTAAAGCGTTTTCAGGTTGTTCTCTTAGATATTTTTCTCTTTTCGTATCTCAATGTGTTTCTTTTTAAAAAATTTCCTGTGATATTTATGCTGTCTCAAGTCCCATTGCATCATAAATTACCTTAACAAATTCGGAAAGATTGTGCGGAGATTATGCATAATTCAAAATTAGTAGGAAAATTTGGAAGTACACACATTTTTCATTGGACTTTTAAGTGGTTGTTTTCATAGAACTGATTTCCTATGTGATCATTTAGGTTATTTGAAAATATAACTCACCTCTCTTTATATTGTCTCCTCTTTCTGCCTATCCTCCAGTTCCTTGTTTTCCTTATCACTTTCTGCAACATATATAGTATTCTGTCTTTTTTAATTAAAGTGCAGTTTTTTAAAGTAAATATAGCCATGATGCATTTTTGTGTATTATTCTGGTGTGGTATGATACTGCTTCAATCCATTTATTTCAGGAATGTTTTCAGATGTCTTGGGAATTTTCTACATAGACACCAATGCCATATGTGGAAAAAAGACATTTTTCTTCTCAAAATATGAGTTACCATATTCTTTGACACTTTTATATACTGTTATGTATCTGAACTCTAGATCCTTAAGTGTACTAGGCGCTCTGTCAGCCCTCTACTAGTGACAGCTGCGAGAATGTGTTGTCTAATAAGTCTTTTGTCTGAGATTTGTCAGAAACTATTTCATTCCTATTAATAAATAATTTCCCTATTTCATTATTTTTATGGATTTAAGCTCAACAAAGTTACTGGTGCTTTGAGTCTTTTTTATTATCAGCCCTTTTGTACACAAGGCTAGCACTCTACTATTCTGAGCCACAGCTCCACTTCTGGTTCTTTGTTGGTCAATAGCAGATAGGTGTCTCATGTATTGCCTTCCAGAGCTGGCTTTAAACCATGATCATGAGATCTTAGTCTCCTGGGTAGCTAGGATTCCATGTAAGTCATCAGTATCTTGCTGATTCTGATTTCTATCACCAGCCTGGATACTGTGGGTTGCATTTGATCTTAATTCTCTGCATCTACGAGAGGTGTTGCTTTTTATTTCCTTTGCTATTCTCTCGTGTGTGTGTGTGTGTGTGTGTGTGTGTGTGTGTGTGTGCATGAGAATATGGTTTTCTCTAACTTTCATGAAGGAACTGCGAAGTAAAAGTTTGTGACACCATTTTACCATGATGGAAACAGAGTGCCACTGTTTTGGTGCCTCACACATGAAGATAACTAGATCAAAAGTCTGGGAACATCATGCTATGGAGAGATGAGGGGCTTCATACCACCTACACCTCTGCCCCTGTCAGGCGATACTATCTATACATAGAAAAAACATTATATATGTATGTTTAACATGTACTTCCTTGGGATACTTGCTACAAATTTGAGTGTCCTGTTCATCTTATGACCCTTCCTTTAAGTGGGTAGGAAGCCTTTGAATGTCCTCTGTTTTTGCTTTATTATCCCCAGTGTCAACACCCAATCTCTCCTACATTTGACTGTGACAATTGTACAACATTGTCAGGATGTCTTAAGGAGTATTTATTTTCTATTTTTTCTTACTCAGACTTGATAATTTGCTGTTCTTCCTGATGGCCACATGCACTCTGACTTCTGCACAGTGGCTATTTGGGAACTCATATACTGTGATGAGTGTTGATTGCTTGATACTGAATGAATAATCAGTGATTTGCTGAGCAATAGCAATCCAACCATATTGATGAAATTATTAAAATCAATAGGAAACATAAAATATGAACTTCAATATAAACTGTAGTATTTTGACCATCTCTTGATAAAAAAATTACCAATTTATAAATATGCTGCTAATTAGTATGCCTCTCAAAAAGAACATAAGCATAGTGGGTTTTTGACCAGTGGATTGTTATATTTCCAGTTTAAAACTAAAACAATAAAAGACCATCCTCAGTATATGACCACAGGGCTACTGGACAAACAAATGCCAGAAGAAAGATTCAATTAACAATAGAAGAGGGCAGAAAAGCCTGCCTTTATGTGACTATATGTATTAAACACATACAGAACCCAATAATTCATTCTGTTTAAAATAATGAACAGTGCATTTCTTATAAAATTATAAAATTTTATAAAATCTATGATATTCAATATGGATCTTGGACAACATTTAAAAATCCCTTCATTTGCCTCTTTAGGAAGTACAAGATTCCAAACTATAACTGTATGAGAGAGAGCAAGTCTGTAGCAGCAAGTACAGGGACTTCAGCAGCAACATCTTCACAGATTGGGACACTACTTGACGTCTACAGGTTTCCACAGGTGAGAGTGGGAGTGGTAGGGAATTTTAACGATGTCTAATTTGGTGCCACTTCAGGTGTTAGAAGCGAAAGATAGGGAGAAACTGGACTTATCAACCTACCAAATGTTCTCATTTCAAAGAGTAAGTATTCAAAGATAATGGGATAACTATAGTCCCTTTGGTTTGGAAAAGGAGATAGAAAAGTTGCAGTAGACAAAGGGACTTTAAAAAAATTAAGTCTTGTAGTCATTATTCTTTAAGAAATCAGGAAATAGGAAATAACTTTGTGATGTTAAGAAATGTTGAACTGGGTGCTGGTAGCTCACATATGTAATCTTAGTGAGTCAGGAAACTTATTTCTAATTAACCAGAGAAAACCAGGCAGTAATGTGTGGTTCAAGTTGTAGAGTGCTGGCTTTGAGGGAATGAGCCAAGAAGTCCATGAAGTCCTGAATAGGAAACAAGTGAACAATGAAAATGTAATGGAGATGGATAAGTGCAAAGTAAGTAAAACCCAAATACACAGAATGAAATTCAAACTTACATGACTCTGGCTACAGTTTATGATTGTAGCATTCCTAGAGAAATGAGTAAGAGTCACTTACTCACTGAGGTGATTCAAGCAATATAAACTCATATCTGATGGCAAAAAGGAATGTAGATTGAGCCTAGGCCTTCTATACATTTGATCAAATAAGTAAGCTTCATCTTAAGAGGTCTTATTTCTCCCAGTGTGTGTTTTGTCCCTGAAACCATGTAGAACACTTCTACCTGGCCTTAACAAGATGATATAGCACTTGGGGGCAAAGATGCAGCCCAGGAGCCTTGCACTGGAGGCCATGATGGAGAAGACCTCTACAGCTACCATGACCTTCCCCTTAGCACTGTGGTAGACAGGCAGGAACGTTATCCATACACTGCAGAACACCAGCATGCTGAAGGTCAGCAACTTGGCTTCATTAGAGGTGTCAGGCAGGTTCCTTGCCAGGAAAGCCACAGTGAAGCTGGCCAGGACCAGGGAGCCCAGGTATACCAACACACAGTAGAAAGTGGTGAGGGAGCCCTTCTTACATAGGATGGTGAGATGCCCATGTTCAGAGTGGGCATCTGTGTCAATGAAGGGAGGAGAGATGCCCAGCCAGATTCCATAGAAAGTCACCTCGATCAGGATGCAGATGGGAATGATGAAATTAGAAGCCCCTGATACCAGCAGCCACCTCATCCTTCTCCCTGGAGAGGTATCCTTGAAGGCCAGAACTACAGTTACAGTTTTGGCCAAGACAGTGGAAACAGTCACAGTGAAAACAATTCCAAATGTGGTTTGCTGTAGTATGCAGGTGATTGTGTTGGGATGGCCAATAAAGAGCAAGGAACAGAGAAAGCAGAATATGAGGGAAATGAGCAGGATGTAGCTGAGAGCCTGGTTATTAGCCTTAACAATGGGGGTGTTGTGATGTTTCAAAAAGACCCCAATGACAACACTATGATTGTAGATAAACCAAGAGCCATGCAGGCCAAGAACATCCCCAAGGGCTCTCCATAAGCCAGGAAGCTTGTAGCTCTTTGGAGGTGCTGGTTTCTCTGTGTGTTGGCATACTGATGATCTGCACACTTCACACAATGCTCCAGATCTGGTGAGGAAGACAAATAACCATTAGTACATTGTTAGTACTTTCAGGAACTATCTGCATAGAAATAATTCTAATATGCCAATACTTATTACCATAAAAGCAAATATTACCAAGTATTACCAGACATATTCAGTATTATTTTATGTCTTCTTCACATTTCAACACATAGTCTCACATTCTCTTTTGTCTACCCATAGTGACTGTCACACATATTTTTTTCTTGCCATTTCTAATATTCTGCCAAAAATTTACTACACCCCTTCATGTTTCCATCATTGTCCTCAGCCTTGTGTGCACTATTCATACCCCTCATCCAAAAGTGTGTATGAAGGCTTGTACCTCTCCATATGTCTCTGGACAATATAAATAGGGACCCGTAGGCCTTCTTTGTAGTTGTTATATTTGTTGCTCCTACTGACCTATACAGAGTTGGTCAACAAAAAATTAACTCACTTTTCAAGCTCTAAAATTAAGCTGTGCAGAAAACTTGTGCTTGCTTCTTACACAAAACTCAACCCCCGAACTTGCTCTGTTGCAAGAATATTTCTGGGCATGAGGGAATAAAGATGTGCAAGATCTCTGTTTTCTTTGTATTCTAAAATTAATTTTTAAGAAAATGGAGATCTTATCTTTAAAATACTTTCAACTTAGTATGATAGGTGTTAAACATATTAATGATTACTTGAATAAACATGCATACAACAGAATGGAACATTAACCCTACAGGTGATTCAGAACCCATGAATTATTTTCAATGAACAATATTATCCGTTGTTACAACTAAGTTAGTAATGAAGAAGAAAAAAATTCAATGCTACAATCCTAATACACAACTGCTACATTGTGTGGATTTGGGGACAGTAGGAGAGATTATGAAGTTTCTCCCTAATTCATTAACTTACCTGTCCCATTAGCCATCTCATCCTCTGAGCAAGGAGTGCAATCAAATCAACAGGTAGCCTTTCCCTCCCGTGTGGATTTTCTGAATCAGGGACCACAACTCTCACTGCAGACAGAGTGAGAAGGCTGAGGAAAACCAGATATGTGTCAGTGAGTGTTAAGACTTTTACCAGACACCAAAAATTCCAGTATTTTAAAGAAGCGGATTATTAACTAAAGTATTTTATGCACATAAATCTGGTTAGTTATTTGAACGTTGTTACCTATATTCCACATCATACCACAAAATGCTTATGTTATTTAACCTTGAAATCTTATCTAGTTTGTTGAGGTATTGTCAAGTGTGAGACTTTTAAAAGTTGGAGATTAATGGTGAGATTGTAAGTCCTGGTGGCCATCCCATATAGAGTTTCCTCAATTTCATGTCATTATTTGTTATCTCCTCCTGATTTTGGACTGATGGATGAGTAAGGAGGAAGAATCATGTTTGAAGCTTTAAAAGCATTCTGCAAGGTATTACGCATGTCTCCCCTTCTTAGGGTTATTTTGACACCAATCCCAACATTTCTTCTTGTTACTTATCTGGTGGCCAGTGAGAATCTTGTTTTTACTCATGCTCCTTCACCAATTGTTCTCAAGAAAGATGCTCAAGTAGCAGGCAATTAACCATTAAATAGAAATTCCATTAAATGGAGCAAAATAAACCTTTAAAACCCTTGAAGCTGTTGCTTTCATACTTTGTCACAGCATAGAAACCTGCTAAGAAAAATGTAGTTTAGATTTAATGATAACATGCTCCATAACCTCTTAAAAACACAGTGATAACTTTTTTTGAGCTGTTTCTGGGGCTTGAACTCAAAGTTTGGACAATGTCTATGAGATTTTTTCTTTCTTTCTTTCTTTCTTTTTTTCTTTTTTTTTTGCTTAAAATTTGCTTTCTACCACCTAAGCCAAATCTCCACTTGAGGTTTTTGGTAATTAATTGAGGTAAAAGTCTCACAGACTTTTATGCCCATTTGAGCTTTAAACTGCCCTGTAATCTTATATCTAAGTCTGTCAGACATTGATAAAGTAAGGTTACAAGTGTGAGCCATCAGTGCCTAGCTCTCTTAAGTTATTCTGTTTATTTCATATCCAGTTATCAGTCAATACAATTTCTTAAATTGTAAGTATATAAATGTACAATACTTGGTGGTTAGTAAGCACATAGGGTATAAATTTTTGTGTGAGTGTCTGTCAGAACTAAGTTGAGAACTGAGAGCCTAGGTTATGCATCTCAGGGTTGTTTCTTAAGGTGAGCAGTCTAATGCTCGATCCACAGCTCCACTTCCTGCTTTGCCGATAATTAATTGGAGTTAAGTCTCACTGGCTTTCCTGCTAAGACTGATTTGAAAACGTAATATTCAGAACTCAGCCAGCAAGTAGCTAGTATTGCAGGAGTAAGTGGGTGGCACCAATAAGGGACAAATTATAAGTGTGGATTTGGCTTACTATATGTCCTTAAAGTCATAATGGTGAGATCCAACTAACATCTGTAGTTTCTATGGCCCACACTACCATATCTTCAGATAAAGATAGTTGATGGCCATGTAGAGTACTTGGAGAAAATTTTCCCACTTTCACTTCAAGTTCAAGACTGTCTGGAAAATTCCAAATGTTTGTAATGTCATACTCAGCCTCCAGTTTCTTTTTCTCATGCAAAATCACTTGATGTCCAGCAGGATTGTGAAATTGTGTGTTCTTCAGAAAAGGGTGCAGCTAAACGAGATACACTGAATTACAGTGGATTATATCCCAGAGTTAAAATGGAAAACATGGGTAAGAAAAGCTCCAGTTTGCCTTAAATTTATAATTCAGAATTCAAGAACAGCGAAGACGAACAATGAAGTTTCCCAGAAGACAATCTATGGAGGAATAAAAAAATAATCTTTCTGAATCCTAGTTACTCAGCAAGGAAATAGAAGGCCTCTGTTGAAGAGAAACAAATTCCATGTAAATAGTCATGAGTGACACAGTTTTTTAGTCGACTATGTACAGTTTTCCACAACCACTAATTTAAATGTTTATAGTTTGAACTTTGTAAATTTTTTTATGTATTTATTAATTGAACACAAATTTTTTGACAAGGTGTTGTGCAAAAAGGGTACAGTTACATAGTAGGGCAGTATATACATTTCTTGTGATATCTTACGCCCTGTTTTTCTTTCCCTTCTCTAGGTCAGGTAGACATATATACAATATACAATGTATCAAGAACATATACAGTAGCCACGTGGCCTACACCCAAGAAAATTCGCCTAGGGCTTTAAATGTAATGTCGACATTAGACAATATGTCGACAGTAGTCTTATATGAACGTACATACATAGCTTTTGAGCTATTGTATTCTCCTGAGAGGTCAATTTTTGACCTTTATATGTTGAGTAATTGTTTGGTTTTAGTTACATACTGTTGGGTTGCTGCCCCAATCCTGTGGGGAATACTATTTGACAAGCAGTTTTTGGTTTCACAGACTTGGTCTCTACTGTCTCTCTGTCTTCCTTTGTTAACAGTCATATATCAGGGAGATCATGTCCCTTTGTGTTCTGTGTTCTAGCTTGTCTCACTCAACATTATTTGTTCGAGTTCTGACCATTTCCCTGTGAATAACAATATTTCACCATTCCTAATCGCTATGTAGTATTCCATTGTGTATAAGTAGCATAGTTTTTGGATCCATTCGTCTGTGGAGGGGCATCTGGGTTGTTTCCATATTTTGGCTATTGTGAATTGTGCCACGATAAACATGGAAGTACAAATGTCTTTTTGATATCTTGGGGTTTGCTGTTTAGGATAGATGCCTAGGAGTGGTATGGCTGGGTCATAGGGTAGGTCTATATTGAGCTTTTTGAGAAACCTCCATACTGTTCTCCAAAGTGGTTGTACTAATTTGCACTCCCACCAACAATGGAGAAGGGTTCCTCTTTCCCCGCACCCCCTCCCGCATTTATTGTTGCCTGAGTTCAGAGTGTAGGCCATTCTAACTGGGGTGAGGTCGTATCTCAGGGTTGTTTTTATTTGCATTTCCTTTACTACCAGGGATGTTGAGCATTTCCTCATGTGTTTCTTTGCCATTTTTCTATCTTCTCTTGTGAAGTCTCTCTTTAGCTCATTTGCCCATTTCCTAATAGGTTTATTGTGCTTGGAGGGGCTTAGTTTTTTGAGTTCTCTGTAGATGACAGATATAAGGCCTTTGTCTGTTGCTGTGCTGGTAAATATCCTTTCCCATATCGTCGGTTGTCTTTCTATTTTGGTGGCTATGTCCTTAGCTGTGCAGAAACTTTTTAATTTGTAGTAGTCCCATTTGTCGAGTCTTTCCTCTATTTGTTGTGCCCCTGGGACTCTATTCAGGAAGTTCCTTCCTGTGCCTATAAGTTCTAGCGTCTTTCCTACTCTGTCCTTCAGTAGTTTCAAGGATTCAGGTCTGATACTGAGGTCCTTGACCCATTTTGAGTTGATCTTGGTGCATGGTGATAGGCTTAGGTCTCCTTTGAGTTTTCTGCATATGGCTGCCCAGTTCTCCCAGCACAAGTAGTTGAAGAGGCTATGTTTATTCCATTGTACGTCTTTAGCTCCTTTGTCGAATATCAGCTGGCTGTAAATGTGCGGTTTTATTTTTAATATATAAAGTAGAACAAAGTTGGTCTCTTGTGGAAAATACAGACAACACCATGTAGGAGGTCAATTACTTATGAAAAATAGTGGGAAAGGGTGATTTTCCACTTTTCAAAACATTAGCTATGAGCATGTTAAGGCTATTTGTAACTAAAAGAATTCTTAGATACATAGAGCACATATTCTTGCTACTGGCCTGCTGTTCCTGAAAAGCACATAAACACATGTATGGAGAATCTCACAGATATTTTTTAAAAATATAGATTCTTGGGTTTTGCAAAAAAAATACCTGAAATACTAAATTTTATACAGTAAGAATCCTCTCTACAAAGTGACTTTCTTATTGGTATGTGCCATCCAGCAGGCCTTACCTGTGCAGGGGAAGGCACTGTCCCTCTTCTATGTCTGATTGCTTGTACTACTGTGTGATGAAGAAGCACCTTATGGAAAGCCTGGGCCACAGCATACACAGTGTTGTATATATTGTAACTATGTCCAGTCATAATCAGGTCAAAAACATGCCCAGGCAACCAATCCAAGGAAGCATCATGAGGACAGTTCCCTCACATTACACAGTCAGACTCAGAATGTGAGCAATAAAAAGAGAGAAACCACTGCCTCACAAGGAAAAAGTCTTCTGGGTATTTGGAAGGGTTCACTACCTTGACAAAATCTATGAATTCAGAAACATCTGGGTGAGGGTGTGAGAAAATGAGAGGTATATGCAATAAACCTAGAATGAAATATCTCCTTCTCATAGTTAAATCCAACTCTGATTTTATGATAAAAACTTTTCCTAGTATTAAAACTTACTCAACACACATCATTAAATAATGTAAGAATTCATTATCAGCATATGTGATGATGACATTTGCTGAAGATTTATTTATCTCATTTTAACGTGCCATGAATTTGAAAATATTTGAGATGGCCAGGTTTTGAAATGCTATCTCAAAGGTTACACAAACTCTTTTCTTGGCCATCTCTTCTTTCAGTATAGGAAGAATCCATAAACTGTTCTCATCTTGTATGGTTAATAGCCCCACCCAGTTCCAGCTGAACTGAAGCAGTAGTAAGACCATGCCACTGACTATTGATGTGTCCAATAGGGTCATCTGATAGAGACCAGAAAACTTGTAATGGTCACTCAGGGCTTGATCAATAGGCCCAGGGGTAAGCTAAAGGGAATGAAACAGGATGCTGCATGAATTAGAAAATTCCCATCCATCATAATCCCAGTCATGATACAGGTTACATAACTCTGTAAAGTAGGTTGAAGGTAGGTTTCTCTTTCTGTTGTTGAAAAAAATTAATTTAAATTATTTTACAGGGCCAGGAAATCAGGGCCTCATGGACTTCTTGGCTCATTCCTTCCAAGTTAGCACTCTACAATTTGAACCACACATTACTGCCTGGTTTTCTCTGGTTTGTTAGAAATAAGTTTCCTGACTCACTAAGATTACAGATGTGAGCCATCAGCACCCAGCTCAACATATCTCAACATCTAAAAGTTATTTCCTATTTCTTGATTTCTTAAAGAATAATGATTACAAGTCTTAATTTTTTTAAAGTCCTTTTGTCTACTGCAACTTTTCTATCTCCTTTTCCAAATCAATGAGACTATAGCTATTCTATTATCTTTGAATACTTACTCTTTGAAATGAGAACATTTGGTAGGTTTATAAGTCCAGTTTCTCCCTATCTTTTGATTCCAACACCTGAAGTGGCACCAAATTAGACATCGTTAATATCCCCCACCACTCCCACTCTCACCTATGGAAACCTGTAGACGTCAAGTAGTGTCCCAATCTGTGAAGATGTTGCTGCTGAAGTCCCTGTACTTGCTGCTACAGACTTGCTCTCTCTCACACAGTTATAGTTTGGAATCTTGTACTTCCCAAAGAGGCAAATGAGGGGATTTTTAAATGTTGTCCAAGATCCATATTGAATATCATAGATGTCAAATCCCAGAGTCATGTTATGTAAAAGTTGTTAATCTCTTCAGTAGCAAAAGCCAAAGCCAAAACAAATTGATAATTCTTTTTTTTTTTTTTTTTGGCCAGTCCTGGGCCTGAGCACTGTCCCTGGCTTCTTCCCGCTCAAGGCTAGCACTCCGCCTCTTGAGCCACAGCGCCGCTTCTGGCCGTTTTCTGTATATGTGGTGCTGGGGAATCGAACCTAGGGCCTCGTGTATCCGAGGCAGGCACTCTTGCCACTAGGCTATATCCCCAGCCCCAAATTGATAATTCTTGAAGGTAAACCTGCATATTGAGCATAAAAATTCAGGAGGAATATTTCCACTTTATGACTTTGATGGTTTGTATGCTTGATTCTATGCCAATGAATATGTAAAACATTACTATCAATTGGGATGGAATATGAATGTAGTTTGTTGTGCTGGTATATGGGATTATGCAAGGGCCTAAAAGGATTTTGTCATGAATCACATTAAGAAAATTACTTAAGAAGAGAGAGAGAGAGAGAGAGAGAGAGAGAGAGAGAGAGAGAGCTTCCTTTATCTCTGACTACCACATACATGGACCAAAGCAAAAAATTTCCATTAAACATGGAGTAGGCCTTCTTGAGGCACAAAGTATTAAGTTGCCTTTGCCTTCTATAACTACCTCCACCTTGTGCATTCCCCAGGAGAGATGATGGGCTAGGACTAAACACTTGCCAAATTTCTAATTTTTAAAAAAATATAGTAAGAACACAAGATACTATTACTAGAAATTAACAATTGAAATAGGCACATAATATGATGATCCAATCAATCATTTTCCACCCAGTAATAAATACTTAAATAATACTTAAAAGTATTAAGTTTCATAAAAGTTTACTGCATGATAAAGTGAATTGCGTTTCAAGGCAAATTACAAGCAATGAACTGATCCTTGGAAAAAGAAAAATGATAACAGCAAATAATAACTCTATGGATATATAAAATAGAGGAATAAAAGGAACCTGACAACCCTGCTTAAGTCAAGACAGCAGATATTGAAAGAACTTACTTTGCATCTCTAGGAACTAGAAATACAACCCCAAAATTAGTAGAAGAAATAAAATCAAGCAGAAAAATAGGGAATAAAAGCACAGTAACAGTAAGCAATGAATCAATAGGATTTTGTACAAAAAACAGGTGATAAGACTGAAGAAAAATAACAATCACAGCAGGAATAAATACAATTACACATATCAACACATGTTTCCCAGGATTCAAGATGAGCTGAACCAGTATGGTATCTACAGGTACAGTGC